>NC_079215.1:65827697-65892697 GCF_029633865.1 Lampris incognitus
TTCACCCAGCTCACCAGGAGCGCGGGCATCCACAACCAGGGTTAGGGTCAGGGTTAAGGTTAGGGTCAAGGTTAAGGTCAGGGTTAAGGTTAGGGTCAGGGTTAAGGTTAGGGTTAGGGTCAGGGTTAAGGTTAAGGGTCAGGGTTAAGGTTAGGGTCAGGAAATGGCAGACCACCAACTGAATAAAAACATGGATGGGTATTCAAACTCCAAACTGAAGATGAGTTTTTAAGATAAGATTCATCATTTAATCTTAAAGGTTGTATTCAGTATTGAAAAATCCAACTTTGGAATGTTCATTCATCGAAACACTTTTTAAAAAAAATGTCTTATGAGCCTTGTTTTTCCAAATAAAGTTACACGTTTATTTACTTGGTATAGTATTCTGTGGTTACAGCCAAAACTACAGCAGCGTACAGTAACAGAGAGAGACTTCCACTTTAGTCAACAGTGACCTTCCACAAACAGAGAGATCCCTTTGGAGCAGTAGATTAAATCTCTTCTGTATTGGTTTATAAAAGCATTGAAGTTCAGCGTTTTTTATATTTCTTGATCTTTGCACTACGATATTTCACCCGTTCTTTAACAGCTACATCACATATATTATCTTCCATACTTTTTTTTAAATAAAAAAGCAGTTTACATTATGTAATATTTAAAAAAAGAAGACCAGAGACTAGAAAAGATAATGGCGTCTATTGTTTTTTAATTTGTTGTTTGTCCTTGATAAACAGTGTGGTATTGTCTGCTATTTAACTAATACAGTTGCAATCAGAATTATTCAGCCCCCATGGCATATTAGGTTTATTGGCAAAATGTAAATTTTTCAGCTGCTTGCAATAAGCAAATTACACAATAACAGTTTAAATAGTTCAATAAAACTAATATTACAACGGTTTTATCCAAATTCAACACAAAATGCTACTTTTAATGACTACTGCAGTCTCAAAATCATTCAACCTCCTGAATAGAACCCCTCGTAAGAGCACACATTTGCAAATCAGGTGTTGTCTCAAGCACATCTGATGCAGCTAATCAAGAGCTTCATTAGTTGCATCAGGTGTGCCTGAGATAGAACACATCAAATACCTGGACTGGCTAGGGATTTGTTGACGGTGACGTTTGATTACATGTTAGAAATATGGCTAAGTCAAGAGAATTGTCCAAAAAGTTAAGAAAAGATATCATTGCCTTGCACAAACAAGGAAAAGGATACAAAAAGATGGCAAAGGCACTGAATGTTCCTAGAGATACAGTTGGAAGCATAGTTCGCAAGTTCAAAGTTAAAGAAACAGTGGCTACACTACCTGGACGTGGCAAGAAGGGGGACGCTATCAACGGCTGTCACCAGATTCCTGAGGAGGCAGGTTGTCAAAAACCCTCGAGTGACTGCAAAAGACCTGCAGCAAGACTTGGTGGCAGCAGGCACTGACATTGCAGTTTGCACAGTAAGGCGCATAAAAAACGCTGAAGGGCTCCATGCCTGAACCCCCGAAACGTACACCACTACTGACCCAAAAGCACAAGAAAAGTCGGCTCCAATATGCTCGAAACCATATAAATAAGCCGGAGGTATTGGGACTCTGTTCTGTGGAGCGATGAAACAAAACTGTAACTTTTCGGGCCTATGGATCAGCGGTATGTCTGCAGGAGGAAGAATGAAGCATACGCTGAAAAGAACACCCTGCCTACAGTAAAGCATGGCAGTGGCTTGGTGATGCTC
Source organism: Lampris incognitus (assembly GCF_029633865.1). Taxonomy (NCBI): domain Eukaryota; kingdom Metazoa; phylum Chordata; class Actinopteri; order Lampriformes; family Lampridae; genus Lampris; species Lampris incognitus. Next base: position 65,829,421 of record NC_079215.1, read on the forward strand.
TGGGACTGCTTTGCTTCCTCTGGCACTGGAAACCTGCAGCGTGTGGAGGGCAAGATGGATTCAATCAAGTATCAGGAAATCCCAGGAGAAAACGTCATGACATCTGTGAGGAAGCTGAAGCTTGGGCGTCATTGGACCTCCAACAGGACAATGATCCCAAGCATACCTCAGAGTCCACAAAGGCTTGGTTTCAGAAGAAGTCCTAGAAGATTCTAGAGTGGCCGTCACAGTCGCCTGACTTGAACCCCATAAAAGTCTTTGGTGGTATTTGAAAAAGGCGGCTGCAGCACGCAAACCCAAGAAGATTAGTGAACTGGATGCCACTGCCCACGAGCAATGGGCTGAGATTCCTCAGGAATGCTGCCAGAAGCTGTTGTCTGGCTATGCATCACGTTTGCAGCAGGTCAAAACAGCAAAAGGGTGCTCTACTAAGTACTAAAGACACTTGTCATGAAGGGGTTGAATAATTTTGAGACTGCAGTAGTCATTAAAAGGGGCCTTTTGTGTTGAATTTGGAGAAACCACTTGTAATATTAGTTGTGTTGAGCTATTAAAATTGTTCTTGTTTGATTTGTTTATTGCAAACAGCTGACAGTTTGTAAATTTTGCCAATAAACCTAATTTGCAGTGGGGGTTGAATAATTTTGATTGCAACTGTATATTTATATTGTTTTCTCCTCAATGGCTATACCTTTGATACTGCTATTTTAATATGTTTTAAACATTTGCATAACAAATAAAAAATGTATGGTGAGACTGGATATCCTTGTCTAAGGCCTCTTTTAATATTAAATCTTCTCGAAGTACCATGTGGCAGTTTGATAGCATTATTACTCTTATTATACAAGGCTTTACATTACATTACAGTCATTTAGCTGATGCTTTATCCAAAGCGAATTACAATAAGTGCATTTAACATAGGAAATCAGGAGAACTACCAGTCATCAGAGGTCATAAGTGCATCTAAACAGGCATCTAAGAGCAAAACCAGTGCTAAAGTAAAAGCGTAAGAAAGGCAACAGAGCGAAGTGGTCAGGCAGGGGTGTAGGGCTTGACCATGGCCTGAAGATAGGAAGGAACTGTTCCTTTCACTGCCCTGTAGGCTAGCACCAGAGTCTTAAACTGGATGCGAGCAGCTACTGGGAGCCAGTGTAGGGACAGAAGAAGGGGAGTTGTGTGGGAGAACTTAGGGTGGTTGAACACCAGACGAGCTGCAGCTTTCTGAACAAGCTCCAGAGGTTTGATGGCCGACGCCAGGGCGCCAGCATGGACGGAGTTGTCGTAGTCCAGCCAAGAGATGACCAGAGCCTGGATGAGTACCTGTGCCATCTCGTCGGTGAGGAATGGGTGAATCCTCCTGATGTTATAGAGGAGAAATCTGCAGGAGTGAGCAATCGATGCAACGTTTGCAGCAAACAACAGTTAGTCGTCCAGGATCACACCCAGATTCCTCGCAGTGCGAGCTGGCCTCACCACGGTGTTGTCAATGGTGATGGCCAGGTCTCGGTGCAGGCAAGCTTTCCCCGGGAGGAACATCAGCTCTGTCTTGTCCAGATTGAGCTTCAGGTGGAGTGTCGCCATCCACTCCGAGATGTCAGTCAAGCACGCAGCAATGTGTGTCTCGACTTGCATGTCAGAGGGAGGAAAGGACAAGATTAGCTGAGTGTCATCGGCATAACAATTGTAAGAGATGTCATGCAAGCGAATAACAGAACCCAGGGATGTCATGTACATGGAGAAAAGGAGAGGACCCAGAACTTAACCTTGTGGAAAGCCTGTAGTCAGTCTGCGAGGCTCCGACACAGATCCCCTCCATGTCACCTGGTAGGAGCAACCTGTCAGGTAGGATGCAAACATTGAGAGTGCAGAGCCTGTGGCACCCAGCCCCTCGAGGGTAGGGAGGAGGATCTGGTGGTTCACTGTGTTGAACACAGCTGACAGGTCCAGGAGTATCAGAACAGAGGAGAGAGAGTTTGCTCTCTCAGCATGCAGTGATTCTGTCACTGCAAGGAGGGCCATCTCTGTTGCAGGACCCACCTTGAACCCAGACTGGTTGGGGTCCAGGAGGTTGTTCTGGTGGAAGTACAAAGAAAGTTGGTTAAAGACAGCACTTTCGAGAGTTTTGGATAGAAAGGGTAGATGGGAAACCGGTCTGTAGTTTTTGAATTCAGAGGGGTTAAGTGATGGTTTCTTGAGAAGGGGTGTGACTCTAGGAGTCTTGAAGGCAGATGGAAAGCATCCTGCCTGGAGGGAGGTGTTGATGAGGTGGGTTAGAAAGGGAAGGAGTTCAGGTACTATAGACTGAAGAAGAGGGGAGGGGACCGGGTCAAGGGAGCATGTGGTGGGGCGACTGGATGTGATGAGGTTGAGGACCTCATCAGGGGAGAGGGGAGTGAGTTGGGATAGGGTGGGATGTGGAGAGGTGAGGGAATGTGCAGAGGGTGGGCTAGTGCAAGGAGCGCTAGTCTGGTGGTGAGAAAAGGAGGATCTGATATTGTTTACCTTCTTGCCAAAGAAGTTAGCGAAATCATCAGAGAGAAGGGAGGAAGTAGGAGGAGGAGGTGGGGGTTGAAGAAGTGTGGAGAAGATTTCAAAGAGTTTATTAGGATTAGAGGCAGAGGATAGGATTTTAGAGTGATAGAAGGCAGCCTTAGCAGCAGAAAAGGAGGAGGAGAAAGTGGAAAAAAGATTGGACGTTGAGAAGGTCCTCTGGGAGTGTGCCTTTTCTCCATTTGTGTTCTGCCACTCTTAGGCTCCATCTGTCAGTACGTACTGAGTCAGACAGCCAAGGGGCAGGTGGAGTTGGGCGTGCAGGCCTTGAGGTGAGGGGACAGAGATTGTCTAGAGAAGAGGCGAGGGTAGAGAGAAGAAGATCAGTAGCAGTGTCAGGGGGTAGGAGAGAGAAAGATTCAGGTGTAGACAGGATAGAGGTAAGAGAGGAAGAAAGATCAGTGGCAGAGAGAGAGCACAGGTGTCTATGAGTGGAAACCATGTGGGTAGGGGGAGGGGCTGAGGGAGGAGAAGAGCAGTAGAGAGAGTAGGACATGAAATAGTGGTCAGAGAGCTGGAGGGGAGTAAAGTGTCTAGTAAAGATAAGGTCCAGCTGGTTGCCGGCCTTGTGGGTAGGAGGAGAGGGTGAGAGGTGAAGGTCAAAGGAGGAGAGGAAAGAGAGAAGAGGATCTAGCTTGTCAGTGTGGATGTTGAAGTCACCGAGAAGGATAAGTGCAGAGTCATCAACAGGGAAGTGCAAGACAAGTGTGTCAAGCTCCTCCAGAAACTCACCAAGGGGGCCTGGTGGGCGGTACACAACCACAATGGTGAGTTTGACTGGATAAGAGACGGTAACAGCATGAAATTCAAAACAGAGCAGAGAAAATTGTGGATTGGAAACAAGAGAGTATTTTGATTTCGGGGAGATTAGCAGGCCAGTACCACCACCTCGCCTCCCAGCTCTGGGAGTGTGAGAAAGAGAGTACACATCTGACAGAGCTGCAGGTGTGGTAGTGTTTTCTGGCGTGATCCAGGTCTCAGTTAGATAAAGAAAGTTGAGGGAGAGCAAGGATGTGTAGCATGAGACAAACTCAGCTTTCGGCACCACAGACTGGTAATTCTACAGCCCTCCCATCACCACTTGCTCACCGTGAGTAGAGAGAGTAGGATAGATGAGATTGGTAGGGTCACAGCGCCTAGGAGTGACCCAACATCTATGCCAGCCCCGGGAAGAAGAAAGGACAGGGATGCGAAGGAAACACATAGTCTACACTAGGTACACAAAATACAGATGACTGACCGGATGTAAAAATAGCAGTCCTCGCTTGACGAAGTCTTGGCTTGAAAAAGTCGCACTTGCCTTTGTTCACTATAGCCTTTGTTCAAGCTAGAGCTGTTTGCCCTCGGCTTGTTTGCCTGACGCTTGGAAACTTAAATCACTGCTGTCACTTGAAAGCTGACACTTCCAAGTAGCAACTGTGATTTAAAGAGCACTGATTGCTAATTGTCTGCCAGGAGTGCAGGCCACAGACTGGCCATTTAACACCCAATTGGTCAAAGAGCTAAACTGAAACTAGGATTAGCAAGGAGGAAGTGAGGGCGGTTATGAAGAGGATGAAGAGTGGAAAGGCAGTTGGTCCTGATGACATACCTGTCAAGGCATGGAGATGTTTAGGAGAGATGGCAGTGGAGTTTTTAACTAGATTGTTTAACACAATCTTGGAAAGTGAGAGGAGGCCTGAGGAATGGAGAAGAAGCATACTGGTACCGATTTTCAAGAATAAGGGTGACGTGCAGAACTGTAGCAACTACAGAGGTATAAAGTTGATCAGCCACAGCATGAAGATATGGGAAAGAGTAATAGAAGCTAGATTAAGAGGAGAGGTGATGATCAGCAGCAGCAGTATGGTTTCATGCCACAAAAGAGCACCACAGATGTGATGTTTGCTTTGAGAATGCTGATGGAGAAGTATAGAGAGGGTCAGAAGGAGTTGCATTGTGTCTTTGTAGATTTAGAGAAAGCATACGAAAGGGTGCCGAGAGAGGAGGTGTGGTATTGTATGAGGAAGTCGGGAGTTGCAGAGAAGTATGTAGGAGTGGTGTAGGATATGTATGAGGGCAGTGTGACAGTGGTGAGGTGTGCAGTTGGAAAGACAGATGGGTTCAAGGTGGAGGTGGGATTACATCAAGGATCGGCTCTGAGCCCTTTCTTGTTTGCAATGGTGATGGACAGGTTGATGGATGAGATCAGGCAGGAGTCTCCATGGACTATGATGTTCGTGGATGACATTGTGATCTGTAGTGAGAGTAGGGTGCAGGTTGAGGAGAGCCTGGAGAGGTGGAGGTATGCACTGGAGAGAAGAGGAATGACGGTCAGTAGGAGCAAGATGGAATACCTATGCATGAATGAGAGGGAGGACAGTGGAATGATGAGGATGCAAGGAGTGGAGGTGACGAAGGCATATGAGTTTAAATACTTCGGGTCAACTGTCCAAAGTAATGGGGAGTGCAGTAGAGAGCTGAAGAAGAGAGTGCAGGCAGGGTGGAGTGCGTGGAGAAGAGTGTCAGGAGTGATTTGCGACAGAAGGGTACCAGCAAGAGTTAAAGGGAAGGTTTACAAGATGGTTGTGAGACCAGCTATGTTATATGGTTTTGAGACAGTGGCACTGACGAAAAGACAGGAGGTGGAGCTGGAAGTGGCAGAGTTGTGTTTCCTGTATGAAATACAAGTCTGCATTTAGACTCTTTGCATAAAAAAACCCCACTGCTTTCCTTTTTGTATTCTCTCGCAGGCCCCTGGCAATAGAAGAAACAATATTAAAGAACAAAACATTGAAGAGTGAAGCATCACCTTCACAATGAGCTGAGAAATCAAAAGATGTTGTCAACTCCTTTAAAGCAGACCTCATGAAAGAAGACCGGAGTCATGTGTATGTGGAGGATGACACGTTTCTGTTCATAACAACTGCTCTGTATGAAAACAATGTCCTCTAGTAACAAAAGTAGTGGAACAAAAATGTGCTGAGAAACGGTGGCTAAGTAAGGGAATATTAAACACATGCAAGCGAAAAAAAATCTATCATAAAAATAATTCTTAAAGGAGAGGGTCAGCAGACGCCGAAAACACACGAGATGTATAAAAACAAACAGAAATTATGAGAAGCACCAAAAAGGGATACTACACTAAATTACTGGAGGAAAACAAAAACAACATTAAAAATACATGGAAAATATTGAATGGCATCATTAAAGATGAAACTGGGGAGGTAGGATACCCCAAACATTCCCTGACAAAAAAAAACCAAACACAACCACTACTGATGTGTCTTCATGCATGCTCAGTAATCCAGGTGAGGCTGCATCAGTTACTGATGTGGCTGCAGCTGCAGGGGAGTTCAATCATGCTTTTGCCAGTGTCACTCCTGGTCTGGCTGGGGACACTGCAAAGACTGGTAGTACTGATAGTGTAGAAAGGGAATATATATATATATGTGTGTGTGTGTGTGTGTGTGTGTGTGTGTGTGTGTGTGTACAAATCCTAATTCCAATGAAGTTGGGACGTTGTGTAAAACGTGAATAAAAACAGAATACAATGATTTGCAAATCCTTTTCCACCTATATTCAATTGAATACACTACAAAGACAAGATATTTAATGTTCAAACTGATAAACTTTATTGTTTTCTGCAAATATTCCCTCATTTTGAATTTGATGCCTGCAACACGTTCCAAAGAAGCTGGGACAGGGGCAACAAAAGACTAGGAAAGTTGAGGAATGCTCAAAAACCACCTGTTTGGAACATTCCACAGGTGAACAGGTTAATTGAAACAGGGGAGTGTCATGATTGGGTATAAAAGCAGCATCCCCGAAAGGCTCAGTCGTTCACAAGCAAGGATGGGGCGAGGTTCACCACTTTGTGAACAACTGCGTGAGCAAATAGTCCGACAGTTTAAGAACAACGTTTCTCAACGTACAACTGCAAGGAATTTAGGGATTTCATCATCTCCAGTCCATAATATCGTCACAAGATTCAGAGAATCCGGAGAAATCTCTGTACCTAAGCGGCAAGGCCGAAAACCAACACTGAATGCCCGTGACCTTCGACCCCTCAGGCGGCACTGCATTAAAAACCGACATCATTGTGTAAAGGATCTTACCACGTGGGCTCAGGGACACTTGGGAAAACCATCGTCAGTTAACACAGTTGGTCGCTACATCTACAAGTGCAAGTTAAAACTCCACCATGCAAAGCCAAAGCCAGATATCAACACCACCCAGAAACGCTGCCGGCTTCTCTGGGCCCGAGCTCATCTGAGATGGACTGACGCAAAGTGGACAAGTGTGCTGTGGTCTGACGAGTCCACATTTCACATTGTTTTTGGAAATCATGCACGTCGTGTCCTCCGGGCTAAAGAGGAAAAGGACCATCCAGACTGTTATCAGCGCAGAGTTCAAAAGCCAGCATCTGTGATGGTATGGGGTGTGTTAGTGCCCATGGCATCATGGGTAACTTGCAAATCTGTGAAGGCACCATTAATGCTGAAAGGTACATACAGGTTTGGGAGCAACATATGCTGTCATCCAAGCGACGTCTTTTTCAGGGACGTCCCTGCTTATTTCAGCAAGACAATGCCAAGCCACATTCTGCACATGTTACACCAGCGGGGCTTCGTAGTAGAAGAGTGCGGGTACTGGACTGGCCTGCCTGCAGTCCAGACCTGTCTCCCATTGAAAATGTGTGGTGCATTATGAAGCGCAAAATACAACAACGGAGACCCTGGACTATTGAGCAATTGAAGTCGTACATCAAGCAAGAATGGGCAAGAATTCCACCTACAAAGCTTCAACAAGTAGTGTCCTCAGTTCCCAAACGCTTATTGAGTGTTGTTAAAAGGAAAGGTGATGTAACACAGTGGTGAACATGCCCCTGTCCCAGCTTCTTTGGTACGTGTTGCAGGCATCAAATTCAAAAGGAGTGAATATTTGCAAAAAACAATAAAGTTTATCAGTTTGAACATTAAATATCTTGTCTCTGTAGTGTATTCAACTGAATATAGGTGGAAAAGGATTTGCAAATCATTGTATTGTTTTTATTTACGTTTTACACAACGTCCCAACTTCATTGGAATTGGGGTTTGTATTTATATATATATATATATATATATATATATATATATATATATATATATATATATATATATATATGAAACAGGCTTGTACTGTCTCATAAAGAATTTACTTGACTCATTGGATTTTATATAAGTAATTTTTAAATAGACAGAATTAATTAAATGAATTAAATCAAATTAAATTAATTTCATTTAATGCAGTTATACACACACACACACACACACACACACACACATATCGTACTGACATGTCTGTGGTTAAGAATATTACTGAATGTACAGCAAATCTCCTGACACATGTCTGTAACCAGTCTCTACAAACTGCTGTATTCCCAAGAAAAACTACACAGCTGAAGTCCTGCCTCTACATAGAGCCGGGGACAGACGTGTGCTCTCATACCCACACGATATGACAACAGTAATAAGCTCTGTAGTGGTGTAATTGGGTGCAGCATCCACAAACATACAAAAAGGGTTGCGTTATTTGGCCTCGCGGTTTGATCAGCAGTTCCCCACTGTTGCTACTTCATCCTGATGTGGACAACTCACACTATAAACTACACAGCAAATGTGAAAAGTCTTCAATACAAATGACGTTCCTTTCCTCCCCGCTCAGGACTTACAGATCACCGTCATGCAGTATTGATGTCCATCTATCAATATCTCTCTCTCTCTCTCTATATATATATACACACACACACACACACACACACACACACACACACACACACACACCAGGCTCAGTGGACACACTGACAGTCTGTTTTAATTACTCATTCACACGGACACTAACGTTACTAATAGTATTACAGTTTATTTTATGAAGGATAATTTGAAATGGTGAATTCTACAATAGCAACAACTGCTAATGATTATGTTGGAAATCAGAGAAGGACTGTTTTTTTTTATTACATAGAAACAAGGAAATGGAATAACGTTTCTCTGCTGCACACGGCGTGGCAGTGCATTCAGTGGAATGAAATGTTGTCTATTATTATTGTTATTATTATTATTATTATCATCAATGTAATAATAATAATTATTATTATTATTAATTATTATTATTAATATGCTTTGTATTAATATTAGGATTAATAATAATTCTAGTTATTATTACTATATTACTATACTACTATATATTACTAAATTATTACTAATATGATTGTTATTGTTATTATTAATATTATGATTAATCATCATCATCATCATCATCATAATCAATAAAAATAGAAGTACTACCAGAAGTAGTAGTATTAGTCAGGATTCTATACTTAGTGTTAATACATAACATTACAAAGTAATGCATTCACCTAATCCACATGGAGACAGCAACACAAACACACACCGGCGCACCCACACACACACACACACACACACACACACACACACACTAAGAAGGAGCACTGCTAATTATGAGTCCCCAAGCCCGAGTGTGGAATACATTGTTGTGTTTGGATGCAGAGCAGAGAATAGCATTAGCATACTTTACTGAGCTGACGTCTTTGAATTCTCAACAACCTATCCATCACAAACACACACACACACACACACACACACACACACACACACACACACACTTCACATCCATGTAAGTGTAGCTGTATAAACACACGTATGAAAATCAACAAAAAGCACAAATATGCATGTTACCATTCACACATGAACTTGTTGACAATATCTCCCTCTCCCTCTCTCTCTCCTTCTCCCCCTCCCTTTCTCTCCCTTTCTCTCTCTCTCTGCCATGCTGCCAGTATTCGATCTTTTGATAGAGTTTGTAATTTTTCTACTAATAATCACACTGTGTCTATACCTTAGCAGTTTTATTAAATAATAGAGTTATTGTTCCATGAGTAAGCTAGTTGGTGAACCATGGCATGTATGCAGATGACCTCGTCATTCTCAGTCCCTGTAGCGCTGGTCTCCAGCAGCTCCTTAACATATGTTATGTGTACGGTGTGCAGCACGATATCAAATACAATGCTAGTAAGAGTGCTGTCATGATCTGCAGAACCAAAGAGGTCCATTATCTATAATTTATACTGCACACCTGTGGTCACACAACATATTGTACACCACTTTATTTTGCACACCTGTGGTCACACTACATATTGTACACCACTGTATACTGCACACCTGGGGTCACACTACATATTGTACACCACTTTATACTGCACACCTGTGGTCACACTACATATTGTACAACACTTTATACTGCACACCTGTGGTCACACTACATATTGTACACTACTTTATACTGCACACCTGTGGTCACACCACATATTGTACATCACTTTATACTGCACACCTGTGGTCACACTACATATTGTACAACACTTTATACTGCACACCTGTGGTCACACTACATATTGTACACCACTTTATACTGCACACCTGTGGTCACACTACATATTGTACACCACTTTATACTGCACACCTGTGGTCACACTACATATTGCACACCACTTTATACTGCACACCTGTGGTCACACTACATATTGTACACCACTTTATACTGCACACCTGTGGTCACACTACATATTGTACACCACTTTATACTGCACACCTGTGGTCACACTACATATTGTACCCCACTTTATACTGCACACCTGTGGTCACACTACATAATGCACACCACTTTATACTGCACACCTGTGGTCACACTACATATTGTACCCCACTTTATACTGCACACCTGTGGTCACACTACATATTGCACACCACTTTATACTGCACACCCGTGGTCACACTACATATTGTACACCACTTTATACTGCACAGCTGTGGTCAAACTATAAAAAAGCAAGCTTACAGAGGCTCCCAGAAGTTTATAATGATGCAGTGAGAATACTAGTAAAAAGAGCTATAGATGGTGCAGTGCAAGTGAGATGTCTGTGGCTGCAGGAGTCAGTACCTTTCAGGCTCTTGTAAGAAATCTCATGTATAAATGTATTTGCCGGCTCAGTGACTCTGATAATGTAATCATCATGAGTTTAACTAATATACGATTCAGTGCCACACGCTACCAGTCCTGGCAGTGGGACCACTGGTATAGCTGCCTTCTTATAACACACTGATTTGTTCCTTTTATGTTATTTTATTGTGTTTACTCTGTGTATTGTCTGTTTGTTTTTTTTACCTATTTGTCTTTGTCTGTTATGGACCCTGAGTCTGCAATAAAGTTTTGAATTGAATTGAACTGAATTTGACATGGACTGGTTTCTATTTGTATCCATTTATTTCCTTTTTTAATTTTATGTCTATTTATTTGCCAAAATTTATTGTTTGTGACAAATCAGTGGTTCAGACTGCAATTTTTACCTTTTTTCCATGAATTTTTGCTCTTTCTGTTTGTTGGTAATTGATAACCAGAACTTCTTGCCTTGGCTCCAGTTTCACACTGTATTGAGAAGAAGAAAGCCGCTTCACTGTCATTGTATTCTTACAATGAATGTGTTCCCTGTATATAACCATCCTATTGTACAGGAGCAGTGGGCAGCTGCAGCACCCGAGGACCAACTCCATTTCTTCGTTCCATTGCCTTGCCATTTTCATCTGATTTTATTTAAATAATCATATTTTCAAAACGTATTCATTTAAATCCCTTAGTCAGCACAAACCTGTTCAATGTGAAAACAATTAAATTTAATGAACTAAATGTAATAAATTAATTAAAATTAATAAAATAAAATGTATGAACATGATTTAAATATGGCTAGCTGTGGAACAAGCAAGACTCAGCTGAGATTGGTTTACATATACATTTCTGGAAATGGAATCATTTAAAAGCGGAAATGGCGCCAGAGTTCTCTCCGCCATCTCAGCTCAGAGCAACACGTGGCCTGGACAGTGACTGGTAAATTACATCTGCACTTATGGTACGTATATATTCTGCCAGTTATCAGTACATGTTTCATTACTGCAGTTGATATCATATCACACTAATACCAATACACTGACTATCAAATCCAACATGTCCCACACTGCAAACATCTTTGTGTGGTCTACTAGCAATCTAACTTGCACATCACTCTAAAAAATATCAAGACAACTTTAGCTAGCTAGCTATTTAACCCATTAGCCAACATTCCAGTTATTATTAATTAAAACGAGTCAGGAATTAACAGGTATGAAACCGTTCAGAGCCACGGCGCACCCATCAACTGTGAAGTCGATTGGATGAACATTGTCGTGAAAATTGAAGGACATATAGTAGACAAAAATATAATATATAGACAGACTCCTTCCATTTTACTTAGATTATTATTGTTCAGAGGCATCTTGAAATGTATATAGTCAATATCTGAAAGACTAACGCATACTAAACGTCCCTACTGAGCGTCCCTCTCAGGTCGTTCATGAGTGAGTGAGTGACCACAATTTGTGATGCATATCCCACGGTTGCAATTGTACAATGCCATGGGAAAAACAGGCGACAGACTTTTGCGATTCTCAGCCCGCTAACCTCATAAGCATTTGACTGATTAACTGTTCACGTCTAGCAACAGCTAGGTGCAAACACACCCACAGACTACAGTTGAGCTTCAGCCAAAAATGACTCCAGACAGCCAGGTAAGACCGGGGGCTCGAGGGGGACGAGGATGGGATTTTCCTCTTTATGTTATGTACAGCGGGTTGCTCCCGTCTTGACCGGTAATTTTTGAACGATGCTAGCAGCTTAGCAGCTAACATATGCGATGGCCCTGTATAGTCCAGATATAGGACTGCAGTTAGACGAAACGGCAGAAACCTTCGACCATTATGAAGAAAGGCTTATGCAATTCTTGTCTGCTAACCAAATTGAGCAAGATAGGAGAAGAGCCGTGTTTTTGCCCGTGGTTGGACCGAAGACTTTTGCCTTGCTGAAGGACTTGATATCACCGGAAAAGTTCAGTGAAGTTGCTTTTGCAACCTTGCTACAGACGTTGCGGGGTTTTTACACGCCAAAGAAGAAGGTATTGGTGGAAAGATTTGCTTTTAGAAGCCGTCGACAACAGTCTGGAGAGACTTTTGCTGATTACATTGCTAGCTTGAAAGGATTAGCTTCTACATGCAATGTTGGCGCGAGCCTGGAGGAGCAGCTCGTGTGTGGGACGTCTAACAAAGAGCTGTGCCGGAAGTTACTGAAAGCCGCCATTGGCGAGGGATTAACATGGCAAAAGATGGTGGAATTAACGAACAATTTCAAACGCACGAATTCTGGATTAGAAAGCATGCAGAAGGGACAGTCATCTGTGCATATGCAAGCGGAGCATGTCGGAGTGCGGAGACACCAAGAGCCCAGGACTGCGCAGAACCAGAGGGAGGTCAGCGACAGCCACCAGGACTGCTACAGGTGCCTCGGGAAAGGACACGGACCAGGAGCTGCCGCTTCAAAGACTTCCGGTGTCGCGGATGTGGAAAGAACGGACATCTGCAGCGAGCCTGTCAGAACCAGTGCACCGACGCCGGTAGGGACCAAGGGAGGCGGTCTGCTGCACATTCATCTGCCCGCCCGCCTCGGACCAAAGGCGGCCCGGAGGTGAACTTTGTGGACCAGGCAGACGCAACTCGCGAACCGGACTCAGGGACTGAATCTGAACAGCGAGCTGATATGAGACTGTGTTCAGTAAAGACTGAGTGTGAGTATGTGAAACCTTACAAGGTGATGGTAAAATGCAATGGTGTTAGGATGCACATGGAGGTAGATACCGGGGCAGCCATGTCAGTTATCTCAGAGAGCCTATACAAATCCAAACTGGAAGGGTCCAAACTGCATTCATGTGACATGACATTGAGAACATACACAGACCAACCGTTAGCTTTGTTGGGTAAAATCCTAGTGAAAGTGCAATGTGGGAAGCAGCATTTACAGCTGCCTTGCTAGTGGGCCGTGGTAGAGCACCGGCGCTGATGGGGCGTGATTGGATTCAGGTGCTCAGCTTAGATTGGTCAAAAGTGAGTTGCGTTGCTGCATCTGACCCAGTGGAGCAAGTGTGCTCAGAGCACAGAGCAGTTGTCAGCGCAGAGCCGGGCTGTGCAGAAGACGTCACTGCATCCTTGCGTGTATCACCGGATGCTATACCAAAATGTTGCAAAGCGAGGCCAGCGCCTTATGCACTGCGTGAAGCCGTGGATAAAAAGTTAATTGAACTCGAACAACAGGGAATTATCTCTCCTGTGCAGCATAGTGAATGGGCTGCGCCGCTAGTGTGCATTCCGAAAAAAGATGGATCAGTGCGCATTTGCGGAGATTATAAGGTGACGGTAAATCAGCGGCTTGATGTAGATCAGCACCCACTTCCAAAACCGCAGGATTTAGTCTCCACTTTAGCAGGTGGAAAGCGTTTCACTAAACTTGACATGACGCAGGCCTACACTCAGCTCGACATGGATGAGAAAAGTAAGCCGTTTCTCACCATCAATACACACAGAGGTCTCTATGTATGCAACCACTTGCCATATGGGGTCGCTAGCGCGCCCATTATTTTCCAGCGCACTATGGATGAAGTATTACAAGGGCTTGATGGCGTGGTATGCTACTTAGACGATATTTTGATAACAGGAACAGATACCACCGCACATCTGCGCAATCTTAAACAAGTGTTACAGAGACTGGAAAAACATAGGCTGAGGCTTAACAAACAGAAATGTGCCTTCTTTCAGAACAGTGTGGCCTACCTCGGGCATGTCATTGATGCCGAGGGTGTGCGCCCAATTAAAGAGAAAACTGAGGCTATTGACAAAGCTCCTGTGCCAATAAATGTGACAGAATTGAGGTCGTACTTAGCCATGCTCAATTACTATGGCAGATTTATACCAAACCTGTCCAGCGAGATTAAGCCTATGACTGAGCTCCTACATAAAGATAAAGAGTGGGATTGGACAAGAGCATGTCAAGAGGCATTTGAGCGTACTAAAGCACAGCTTGTAGCCGCGCCAGTGCTTACACATTATGATCCTAAACTGCCTGTAATTTTGGCATGTGATGCTTCGCCTTACGGCATAGGTGCCGTGATTTCACATCAGTTTCCAGACAACAGTGAGAAACCTATAGCCTACGTGTCTAGGACACTCACTAAAACAGAAGTCAACTATTCTCAGATAGAGAAAGAAGCACTTAGTATCATCTTTGGGGTGACCAAGTTTAATGACTATCTGTATGGACGAAAGTTTACTCTGCTTACAGACCACAAACCACTCCTAAAGATACTAGGGCCCAAGACTGGAGTGCCTACACTGGCAGCAGCTAGGCTGCAGAGGTGGTCATTAATTTTAGCAGCATACCAGTATGACATACGTTACAAGCCATCCTTACAACATGCAAATGCGGATGCATTATCGCGTTTACCTACTACAGACTCAAGAGGCAGACTCAGATTATAGTTCTGTGTTTAGGGTCTCATAAAGTGCCAGTGTCCTCACAAGAGATTGCAAAACAGACAAAGACTGATGCAGTACTACAGAGAGTGAAGCACTTCACATTGAATGGTTGGCCAAAGCATTTGAATGAAGATGAGTTAAGGCCATACTTCATAAGAAACACTGAACTGACTGTTGAATCTGACTGTGTGATGTGGGGTTTCTGGGTAATCATACCAGAGGTGTTAAGACCACAGATGTTATGAAATCATGCATGAAAATCACCAGGGAATGGTAAAGATGAAGGCATTAGCCCGTAGTCACTTTTGGTGGCCAAACTTTGATTCTGACATAGAGTCACTGGTAAACAGTTGCCAGACATGCCAGTTAAACAGACACCAACCTGCCACAGCTCCTGTTCACAACTGGAGCTGGCCTAACCGTCCTTGGTAGAAGATACACATAGATTATGCTCAGAAGGGAAAGTTCAACTTCCTAGTGGTCACTGATAGCTATTCACGTTGGACAGAAGTAGCTTTGATGAGTAGCCCTACATCTGAAAAGACCATAGAAGTTTTGAGGGGATACTTTGCCACTTGGGGTCTTCCAGACGAACTTGTGTCTGATAATGGACCACAATTTGTATCTGCTGAGTTTGAAACATTCCTGAAAAACAATGGGGTGAAACACATCAAGAGTTCTCCTACCACCCAGCTTCTAATGGGGCTGCAGAGTGTTTGGTGCAGAAGCTGAAAACACCTCTTGGAAAGGGAAAGAGTAGCAACATGACGTTGCAGCACTGCATACACAATTTCCTATTCTGTTATAGGGGTACACCACAGTCGACTACAGGGAACACACCTGCAGACTTGTTTCTCAGACGTCAATTCAAAACCAGGTTGTCTCTCACCAAACCTAATTTCACAGAGTCCATGCAACAGAGACAGGACAGTCAACAGTCCAAGCAAGCAGATAAGTTGGCACAAGTCAGACACTTCCTACCAAAACAGAAGGTGTTGGTTTGAAACCACAGGGGAGGGGACGGTGTAAAATGGGTGCCTGGGTGCACTGTAAAGGCACTTGGTCCTGTCACATATCTTGTGAAAGTGTATGGAAAGGTGTACAAGCGACATGTCAATCAAATGATCAATACTGAGATTGAGAACTGTAATGTGTCAGATGAATCTGATGATGGTCTGAGGGTTGTTCCAAATGTACCACATGCATGTGTAGCAACGCCTGTAGACGTTCCAGAATCCACTGAGAGGGTTGTGCAGCAAGGATGCAGTGAGACTGCTCCCTCCTCAGTTGCAGAGGGTGTCCAGAGGCCGCAGCAGCACATGAAGCCGCCTGATAAGATTACATCTGTGAGAACCCAGTTGTTGTTATAACAATGTAATGATGAAAAGATGTAAAAAAAAAGAAATGTTGTTGTACTGTAAATGTACTGGGTTCAGATTTCAGGGGAGGAGTGTAGTGTATGGAGATACACACGAAAGCAAATGTTTTTATTTGCAGTAATATGTATTTTATGTTTGACCTCTGACACTCAATGTCTATTGGTTGTGTATGTTGTGTAAATATACGGGCGCCACTCTGGTGCGCGCCCTTGGAAGAAGACAGAGCAGGAGGGTCATTCATGTGTTTTGTGCCTGCTTAACGCAGTTGTGTTGTAAAGTTACTACGGTCTAGCAAATAAAAGAGGAAGACCAAGATACACCTTGATCGTTGTATAATTCAGTTATCCTGTCGATACACGACAGTTATGTTGTGCTGTTGTAGTGGCATATTGTGTTGTTGTAGTGTTATGTTGTGTTGCTGCCTTTGAGTTTTTGGAACGTCCAACCTTGTCTCATGCCTTGAGAAGCATTAATAAATAGTTACCACGTGAAAGGAGCTGGTCTGAATGTTCGTTTTAATGTTGTGTAGTCAGATTTTATTTTAGCTGTGGAGTCAATGTTGTGTTTTATGTTGTGTGGTTAGATAGTATTGTAGGTGTGGGGTGAATGTGTTTTGTGTGGGGTAGTTAGATGGTATTGTTGGTGTGGAGTGAATGTTGTGTTTTATGTTGTGTAGTTAGATAGTATTGTAGGTGTGGGGTGAATGTTGTGTTTTATGTTGTGCAGTTAGATAGTATTGTAGGTGTGGGGTGAATGTTGTGTAGTATTTGCTTACTAATTTAAAATACACTGGGTTTATTAATAAAAGGTACATAAATGTGATGCATGTGAAGTAAATTGGGTTTATTGCCTACACCTGGTTAGCAGCATTTTAAATATGTATTAATAATACATACACCTGGTTAGCAGCATTTTAAATATGTATTAATAATACATACACCTGATTATCAAGCATTTTAAATATGTATTAATAATACATACACCTGATTATCAAGCATTTTAAATATGTATTAATAATACATACACCTGATTATCAAGCATTTTAAATATTTTTAATAATACATAAACCTGGTTATCAAGCATTTTAAATATGTATTAATAATACATACACCTGGTTATCAAGCATTTTAAATATTTATTAATAATACATGAACCTGGTTATCAAGCATTTAAATATTTATTAATAATACATAAACCTGGTTATCAAGCATTTTAAATATTTATTAATAATACATACACCTGGTTATCAAGCATTTTAAATATTTACTATTAATACATAAACCTGGTTATCAAGCATTTCAAATATTTATTAATAATACATAAACCTGGTTATCAAGCATTTCAAATATTTATTAATAATACATAAACCTGGTTATCAAGCATTTTAAATATTTACTATTAATACATAAACCTGGTTATCAAGCATTTCAAATATTTATTAATAATACATAAACCTGGTTATCAAGCATTTTAAATATTTACTAATAATACATAAAGCTGGTTATCGAGCATTTTAAATATGTTTTAACAATACATAAACCTGGTTATTGTGTGTTTAAAACACGTTGGGTTTATTTGAACCATTACACACATCTCATTCTTACCTGTTTCCTTTATGTTTGACTGACAAACATGGATCATATTAATGTCATTAATTTGTTCATATTATAAGTATGTAATCAAGTAGATGGAAACGTTACATGTAATTAGAACACATAAATATTAACCACCAGGCCTTCATATTGTGTTGTGTGTGTGTCAATGTGCATCGACGCACACTTTCGTGTTTCCTCGGTTTAAACAGCTCCGACACCCGTCATATTTTCACAGGGATTTTGTGTGAAAGGGATTTTAATAAAGTAAACTGAAGAATTTGAATGTATTTATTTATTTATATCAGATCCCATTTTAAGTTTATATTTTATTGCTTATTTTATTATATGTTTATATATTATATTGACAGTATTTATTTATTTCAGATCCACATTTTGTTATATATTTATATTATATATAATTATATTTTTTCATGTTATATGCATATATATATATATTTTTTTATGATGTATTTATATTTTTATTATATGTATTATCATAGTAGATTTTGACAATAGTTGTTACTCATTTATTTGCACGTGTACAGTTTGAACAGATGAATAAAACCACGTCGTGTAAAAAGAAAAGCAAACGTGAAACAATTAAAAAAAGAAAGAGAAAGAAAGAAGAGCAGCGGCAGCGGCAGCACGTGCCTCCAGTGAGCTCGCGGAGACTCGGCGTCCTGAGCTAATCTGACAGACGCGTCTCCGTAATGACCGCCCAGACAAATGATGCAGCGCTCAATTCAATTCAACATCTGCATTAGCCCCGTAATGGGATTTACTACACACACACACACACACGCACACACACACACACACACACACACACACACACACACGCACACACGCAGAGACGGGCCGTTATGAACGCCGGGGAGCTGAGCGGAGCGCGGGGGAGATAATGACAATAAATGGAGAGAGCAGAAAGATCATTTGACTTGAGAGCCAATAAGAGCTCGTCATGCAGCCAGCATAGCTGCACACCAGCGCCCTGCAGCCCCCCCCCCCCCCCCGCGCTGCGACCACCGGCTGATTACGCCCTTCGCTTTTTATCTTTTGGGGTTTTTCTTCTTCCTTTTTTCATTTTGCTTTTTTAAAGTGTAGCTCTAATTGTTTTACATGGTCCCTCGTGGCATTCATCCAACAACTGTCAGTAAGAATAAAAGCTAATTGGGGGAGGGGGGGGGGTTCTGGGAAGCCATCGATACTTCATCATGCAACACGTGGACAGACAGAGAGAGAGTGTGTGTGTGTGTGGTGTGGATTACAGGAGCCATGGCGAGCTCTACTGCTCGGCAAAAAGACAGGAGCCGAGGGGTCCGGGTGGCGTGGCGGTCTATTCCGTTGCCTACCAACACAGGGATCGTGGATTCGAATCCCGGGGTTACCTCCGGCTTGGTCGGGCGTCCCTACAGACACAATTGGCCGTGTCTGCGGGCGGGAAGCCGGATGTGGGTATGTGTCCTGGGAGCTGCACTAGCGCCTCCTCTGGTCGAGGGGCGCCTGTTCGAGGGGGAGTGGGGGGAACAGCGTGATCCTCCCACGTGCTACGTCTCCCTGGTGAAACTCCTCACCGTCAGGTGAAAAGAAGCCGCTGGTCACTCCACATGTATCGGAGGAGGCATGCACCCCCTCTGCCTCCCCGGATCAGCAGAGGGGGTGGAGCAGCGACCAGGATGGCTCGGAAGACTGGGGTAATTGGCCAAGTACAATTGGGGAGAAAAATGGGAACCCCCCCCCCGCAAAAAAAAAAACAAAAAAAAAACAAATCTAAACATGATTTTGGAGATTTGGTGTCTTGAATATTATCAGATTGTTTGTGCCACAGGTTTGCTATTGTGCATATCTTGTTTTCTACAGCAGTAAATGAAGTTTTACCTCTATTCTTAAATGAAAAACTGGTGAGTTTAATGGAGCTAATTCATCACTCATTCACCAAGAAGACCATTCATACCACTTTTCACACGTCCTGTTTTTTATCAAACGTCATGGAAACTGTCTTCGGTATGGGGCACCGACTGTAAAGTGGCGCACGCTGAAACTAACAGGAACAGTTCACCACGTTCAGCTCCAAACAACGTCTAAAAAGAGTGGTGTGAATTTTTTAAAGTCATTTTTAACCAGATTTTTCATTCATTCATTCATCATCAGCCGCTTCTCCAGGGTCAGGTCGCCGTGGCAACAAGCTAAGTAGGACACTCCAGACGTCCATCTCCCCAGCAACACCCTCCAGCTCCTCCCGAGGGATCCCAAGACGTCTCTACCCCGGGGTCTCCTCTCAATTGGCCATGTCCAGAAACCCTCCAAAGGAAGGCGCTCAGGAGGCATCCTAATCAGATACCCGAACCGCCTCAACTGGCTCCTTTCGATGCAAGGAGCAGCAGCTCTACTCCGAGCTCCCTCCAGATGTCTGAGCTCCTCACCCTATCTCTAAGGGTGAGCCCAGAAGAAACTCATTTCAGCCGCTTGTATCCGTGATCTCACCCTTTCGGTCACTACCCAAAGCTCATGACCATGGGTGAGGGTTGGAACAAAGACTGACTGGTAAAGTGAGAGCTTTGCCTTCCGGCTCAGCTCCCTCTTCACCACAACGGTCCGGTACAACGTCCACATTACTGCTGATGCTGCACCAATCTGCCTGTCAATCTCCCACTCCACCCTACCCTCACTCGTGAACAAGACCCGAGATATGTGAACCCCTTCACTTGAGGCAACAACTTTAACCAGATTTATAGCAACATTCATAAAGTTTGTCAGATTTACTTTTCTTTCAACAAATATAAATCTCTATGGTAAATGTCAAATCTTAATGGGCCGCTAAGTGTAAAGCTAAATGTTAAGAAAATGTGCAAATGGCCAACGCTCTATTGGAGGACAGTGTGCACAGCCCTACTCACACCGCTGACCGTGGATCAGCAGGTGAAACAGGGGCCTTGGCTTATGTCCTGCATCACAGAGAGCATTGAGGGCCTGATGCATTCTCGTCAGCTCACATTAGGTCATCTCATCACTTTTTGGATGAGCTAGCTAAACTGCAGCCATTACAGCCTACTGTTTATATGATTAACTCAGTGACCTTTGACATCTCTTAAGTTTCTGGCTTCTGTTCTTAACCCGTTGGTAGGCAGTATTGAACATCACATTCAGAACACTATGGATGTTGTGGATAAGGTGAGGGACATCATCATGGAGAGGATGAAACAATGGTCTCTTATGATGTTACATCTCTCTTCACGTACGTTCCTGTTGATGAAGCAGTGGAAGTAGTCCATATGAAATTACAAAGAGACCTCACCCTTAGCAATAGGACCACCCTTAACACTGACCAAATGTGTCTGGTCCTGAAGCTGTGTCTTCAGTCCACGTATTTCACATACAGGGAGCAGCAGTACTGTAGGCAGAAGCCTGCGTGTGCGATGGGTTTCCCAGTTTTACTTATGGTGGCCAACTTATGTATGGAGGAATTGGAAAAGAGGCTCTGATGTCCTATCCAGGGACACCACCTAGACATTGGTTCAGATTTGTGGACGACACCTGAGTTCATTTTTAAATTTCAGGATGTAGCACATTTCACCGACCACATTAACTCTGTGGACAACCACATCAAGTTCACCAGGGAGGATGTGTGGAACATGATAGGTTAGCCTTCTTAGACTGTGAAATTGCAATTAGTGATGAGGGACATTTGATTGTTGATGTTTACTGTAAACCAACACATACTGATCAGTACTTAAGGTTTGACTCTCATCATCCACAGGAGCACAAACTAGGAGTCATCAGGACACTGAACCATAGAGCTGACCACCTCCCCACCGACACAACAGCTGGAGAAGGGGAGAAATCCCACATTAAACAGGCCCTAGTTAAGTGTGGTTATCCTAACTGGGCGTTTGTCAAAGGCAGGAGGATGCCCAAACAGTGCACCAGCCGATCAAAGAGGAAAACAACACCAGCTGTCTAAGAGTAAACAAGTGGTGATTCCATCTGTAGCGGGAGTGTTGGAAAAGTTGAGATGCGTATCTTTCCAACACCGCATCTCAGTTGGTTTCAAACCCCAAAACACGCTGCGCCAGAAATCGTAAGTCAAGTTTTACTTATATAGCACTTTTAATAACACACAGCTAAAAAGTGTTTTTACACTCAATCAGAAAAATGGGTAAATACATAAAATAAATTGAATGAATATAAAACATGGTGTAGGGAGTGAGAGACCAAACTGAAAATGAAATAAAACAGAAGGCAGGGGTAGGGATCTATAAAAATGGCATGCCTAAAATGATGGGTTTTTAGAAGGTGCTTAAAACAGTCCAACAATTCAGCAAATGTAATAGGTTGGGGGAAATTATTCTTTCTTGTTTGCAATGGTGATGGACAGGTTGACAGACGAGATCAGGCAGGAGACTCTGAACTATGATGTTTGCAGATGACATTGTGATCTGTATTGAGAGTAGAGTGCAGGTTGAGGAGAGACTGGACAGGTGGAGGTATGCACTGGAGAGAAGAGGAATGAAAGTCAGTAGGAGCAAGACAGAATACCTATGCGTGCATGAGAGGGAGGACAGTGGAATGGTGAGGATGCAAGGAGTGGAGGTGACGAAGACGTATGGGTTTACTTGGGGTCAACTTTCCAAAGTAACGGGTTGTGCAGAAGAGAGGTGAAGAAGAGAGTGCAGGCAGGGTGGAGTGGGTGGAGTAGAGTGTCAGGAGTGATTTGTGACAGAAGGGTACCAGCAAGAGATAAAGGGAAGGTTTACAAGATGGTAGTGAGACCAACTATGTTGTATTGTTTGGAGACAGTGGCACTGATGAAAAGACAGGAGGTGGAGCTGGAGGTGGCAGAGTTGAAGATGATAAGATTTTCACTGGGAGTGACAAAGAAGGACAGGATTAGGAACGAGTACAGTGCATCCGGAAAGTATTCAAACCCCTTCACTTTCCCCACATTGTGTTATGTTACAGCCTTACTCCAAAATGGATTAAATTCCTTTTTTTTTCTCATCAATCTATACACAATACCCCATAATGACAAAGCGGAAAAGGTTTTGCAGAAATGTCTGTAAATTTATTACAAATAAAAAACTGAAATATTGCATGTATATAAGTATTCACACCCTTTACTTAGTACTTGGTTGAGGCACCCTTGGCAGCGATTACAGCCTCAAGTCTTCTTGGGTATGAAGCTACAAGCTTGGCACACCTATATTTGGGGTATTTCTCCCATTCTTCTCTGCAGATCCTCTCGAGCTCTGGAAGGTTAGATGGGGAGCGTCGCTGCACAGCTATTTTCAGGTCTTTCCAGAGATGTTCAATGGGGTTCAAGTCTGGGCTCTGGATGGGCCACTCAAGGACATTCACAGACTTGTCCTGAAGCCACTCCTTCTTTGTCTTGGCTGTGTGCTTAGGGTCGTTGTTGTGTTGAAAGGTAAACCTTCGCCCCAGTCTGAGGTCCTGAGCACTCTGCAGCAGGTTTTCGTCAAGGATCTCTCTGAACTTTGCTCCATTCATCTTTCCTTCGATCCTGACTAGTCTCCCAGTTCCTGCCGCTGAAAAACATCCCAACAGCATGATGCTGCCACCACCATGCTTCACTGTAGGGATGGTATTAGCAAGGTGATGAGACGTACCTGGTTTCCTCCAGACGTGACGTTTGGCAGTCAGGCCAAGGAGTTCAATCTTGGTTTCATCAGACCACAGAATCTTGTTTCTCATGGTCTGAGAGTCCTTTAGGTGCTTTCTGGCTAACTCCAAGCGGGCTGTCATGTGCCTTTTACTGAGCAGAGGCTTCCATCTGGCCACTCTACCATAAAGGCCTGATTGGTGGAGTGCTGCAGAGATGGTTGTCCTTCTGGAAGGTTCTCCCATCTCCACAGAGGAATGCCGGAGCTCTGTCAGAGTGACCATCGGGTTCTTGGTCACCTCCCTCACCAAGGCCCTTCTCCCCCCGATTGCTGTTTGGCTGGGCGGCCAGCCCTAGGAAGAGTCCTGGTGGATCCAAACTTCTTCCATTTACGAATGATGGAGACCACTGTAATCTTCAGGACCTTCAGAGCTGTAGAAATTTTTTTGCACCCTTCCCCAGATCTGTGCCTCGATACAATCCTGTCTCGGAGGTCCACAGACAATTCTTTTGACTTCATGGCTTGGTTTCTGCTCTGACATGCACTGTCAAGAGTGGGACCATATATAAACAGCTGTGTGACTTTCCAAATCATGTCCAATCAATTGAATTTACTACAGGTGGACTCCAATCAAGATGTAGAAACATCTCAAGGATGATCAGTGGAAACAGGATGAACCTGAGCTCAATTTTGAGTGTCATAGACAAGGGTGTGAATACTTATGCACATGCAATATTTCAGTTTTTTATTTTTAATAAATATGCAAAAATTTCTACAGAACCTTTTTCTCTTTGTCATTATGGGGTATTGTGTGTAGATTGATGAGAAAAGAAAGGAATTTAATCCATTTTGGAATAAGGCTGTAACATAACAAAATGTGGGGAAAGTGAAGGGGTGTGAATACTTTCCGGATGCACTGTTTATTGGAGGGACAGCTCAGGTTGGACGGTTGGGAGACAAAGCAAGAGAGACAAGATTGAGATGGTTTGGACGTGTGGAGGAGAGATGCTGGGTATATTGGGCGAAGGATGCTGATGGAGCTGCCAGGGAAGAGGAGAAGAGGAAGGCCAAAGAGGAGGTTTATGGATGTGGTGAGGGAGGACATGCAGGTGGCTGCTGTGACAGAGGAAGATGCAGAAGACAGGAAGAGAGGGTAACGGATGATCCGCTGTGGCGACCCCTAATGGGAGTGGCTGAAAGTAGTAGTTGTAGTATTCCAGAGGCTTGGTGTAAAACTGCAAAGGCGCGGCCAACTTTAGTTTTGCAGTTGGAGTGAGGGATGGATAAAAGACCAAGGTTTGAGGATCGGAGTGGTCAGGAAGTTGAATGAGGAATTAGAAGATCTGAAATGTAACTGGGGGTTGGCCGTTTTGTATTAGGTATCGTGTACTACAGTATCATGTCTGTTATTAGATTTGTATCTGAGGCCCAAACCTCCTGTTTTATTACCATTACTGTTTTATTCTGAGTCTCACAGCCCAGTTGAACAGTGGTCCATGCAGAGGGCGGCCCTGCATTTCCTCCGCTGTGTCGTCACACGGAGACGATGTGAGTTATGTCACGATTCATCGCATTTGATGCTTAAACGCTACAGTACTCTTACTTACCATAGCATGGGGTTAGTGGTTGTGTCAGGAAGGCTAATCCGACGTAAAATTTTGCCAAATCAGTATTACGGACTGACAAGACCATACTGCATCGGTCGAGGACCAGGCTAACAACGGCCACCATTGGTGCCGTGTCCTCGTGAAAACAATAAAATCCGCTGTGGCGACCCCTGAAAAACGGGGACCAAGCCGAAAGAAGAAGAAAAAGACTCTTACTTACCAGCCTTGACGCAGGAAAACATATTGACCATATTGTGGCTGGGTTAAAAAGCTTTAGCAGACACCTTGTTGTGGATTATCCCTACATAACACATGGCTCGCTGAGATCTCAGTTGATCAGTATTTGATTTTCACGTAGATACGTGTTCCATTTGGCAACTGTAACGTTCATATTTCCACGTTTTATAGAAGACAAAATGTCGAGACTATAGAAGAAATCATTGGATAAAAATGAATTAAACTTTCCGTCAAACTAACCTCACACCTTTATCTTCTGCCATCTTTACTCTCCCTCTCTCTCACTCTTCGTTTGCTTGCCTTTGTGTTTTTCTCATCAGCGCAGGTGTGAATTGATCCAGCACACACCCCCACCCCCAAGTTGTCATTTTGTCCCGTCAGTCTGAGCCGCTATTCTTAGTCGGTCCGTCTGCCACTCCGGTCCCCCTGATGCCACGCCTCCACACACACAGTTCCTGCCTGACAGACAAGTCGCGGCTCACAACGCAGACAGGACAAAGTAAATTGGTCATGGTGGAATTCAGCTGTACGGTTTTTAATTAACATCACACGTCATTCTATATAAGACACGTAAACATGGTGAGCTCCCATTTGGCCTGTGCGTGTGTGTGTGTGTGTGTGTGTGTGTGTGTGTGTGTGTGTGTGTGTGTGTGTGTGTGTGAATGAAGATAGAGTACACGGTACAGTATGGAAGCTGTTTGACACCTCGGGGGTGAACTCCAGGGGAGTTATTCTTCGCTTCTCAAACTTCTACGAGTGTGTCTTGTACAACTTCTACAAGTTTGTCTCAAAGTGATTATGCGAGCTACATAACTATCTAAGTTTGAAAATATCAATTTCTTTTGTGTTTTTGTTTATTTAAATAGAGTGGTAAAACATGTTATTTGGTTTACTTTGTCATGCAGGATGTTGGGAAGTTCATGGAGAGGAAATCAAAATGACCCCGTCAGCGGTTTCTTGTCACATTAAACCGGAGCAGGGCGATGATGGAAAATATAATTACCATGGTAACCACAGGGAACTTTCTGCCCCATCTGCTTTACACCATGTAAAGCTGAAGTTAATCACACTGAAGGGTTTGGTACTGTGAAGTGCAAGATCAAACCAAGACTAGTTTTCATTACGACTCTCTCACATCGCTGTCCTAACACAACACCGCTGATAAATGACATCCATCCATTATTCATTCCATTATCCAAACCGTTTATCCTGCTCTCAGGGTCACGGGGATGCGGGAGCCTATCCCAGCAGTCATTGGTTGGCAGGCGGGAAGACACCCTGGACAGGCCACCAGGCCATCACAGGGCACACACACACACACACACATTCACACCTCGGGACAATTTAGTACGCCCAATTCACCAGACTGTGGGAGGAAACCGGAGAACCCGGACAAAACCCACGCAGACACGGAGAGAACTTGCAAACTCCACACAGAGGACGATCCGGGACGACCCCCAAGGATGGATTACCTCGGGGCTCGAACCCAGGAGCTTCTTGCTGTGAGGTGACTGCACTAACCACTGCGCCACAGTGCCGCCACTGTAAGATGTCACTGGCCCCCAAAAGTTTAAGAACCCTGCAGTAACTAATCATTAATCATTGCACATCAGCACAGAAAACATCCACTAGATTTCCTGAGTTGCATATTTAACAAATCTGCTTTAGGACAATAAATAAATAAAACATTAATAATAATAATAAGATAAATGACAAATGATAATAATTCATATGGCCGAGGCCTATACGGGATTATCGGTTTTTCATCAGACCAAGTAAGTCAGCATTTACTGTAACCATGACCTCAGACTGTATCTAAACTTAGCACAAAAAGTAAGGAAACTTGTGTTTGGTAGATTATTTCTTTGTTGTAACAATGCTTCTTGGCAATAAATATCAGGCAGCTGATTGTCAACACCTGGGGTACCAGAAGCTCAAAACAAGGGTCAATAGCAACAGCAAAATATGCTGTTTGGCTCATCCCACAAATGCATGTTCCTTACACATGTGGCGCCATTTAAAAGGAAAATAAACAGGCTTTCCAACGGTATAAGATTTATTGCCGAGAAGCATTGTTACAACAAAGAAATAATCTACCAAACACACATTTCCTTACTTTTTGTGCTAAGTATAGTATATAGGTTGACGTCTCTTCAATTACTACTACTACTACTACTACTACTACTACTAATTCCGGCTGCTCCCGTTAGGGGTCACCACAGTGGATCATCCGTTTCCATCTCTTCCTGTCCTCTGCATCTTCCTCTGTCACACCAGCCACCTGCATGTCCTCCCTCACCACATCCATAAACCTCTTCTTTGGCCTTCCTCTTCTCCTTTTCCCTGGCAGCTCCATATTCAGCATCCTTCTCCCAATATACCCAGCATCTCTCCTCCACACATGTCCAAACCATCTCAATCTTGCCTCTCTTGCTTTGTCTCCAAACCAAATCAGGATCTTAGCATCTTGTCTTAGCATGTCTAGGCATTGTAACCGAGCATATTTCCACCAGCTGCAGGATTCGAACCAGGGTTGTACTGCAGCATGAGGGAACATCGCTAACTGCTTGACCAAAGGGGCCGAACCATAGGCCGATCGGCCAGTGAGTCTTTTTGGTAGTTCACAGTAGTCACCCTCTCCCGGAAGCGCCCTCTCGCTTCTTCATTCCCATGCTCCGAACAGACTTATGAAGATCTGCATGCTTCCGGACACTTCCGGATTCCACCGCTGCCACCAGTGTAATCGAGCATCTTTCCGCCCACTGCGGGATTCGAACCAGGGTTGTACTGCACGACGAGGCAGCAACGCTAACCGCTCAACCAAAGGGGACAACCCCTAGCCAATCAGCCAGTGAGCCTTTTTTAGTAGTTTACAGCATGTTAGCATAGGAAGCTTAGCATGATGTCTCCTATATGACTAATTATCCAAAAAACTGAAAATATTATGCCCGTGTTTAAGCTGTTCATTTAATTTATACAGCACCAAGATGTTAATGGACAGAATGAAGGAGGGAAGGGAGGAAGAGTAAGAAGGATGAATGAAAACATAACAAATCACTTGTGGAATAAACATGAAACAACATGACTGTGCATTGTGGGGAGAGAAAATACGGTGAAACAGCCTGCTGCTGTCTGGCCTCCCTTAGGTCCTCATTGTGGTGGATGGGCTGTGTGCCAGAGATGAAGGGATAGAAGAGACAGAGCAGGTTTTGACCTTTAATGACCCCCTGGATGCTTTTGTGGAAAAGAGGAGCAGGAGCGGAAAAGGTCCAACTTTAGACAGACAGAAGAGGGGATGGGGAATGAGAGAAAGGAGGAAGAGAGAGAGGAGATGATCAAGGGAAATATGAGAGAAGAGAAATAAAAAGAGGAGAAAATGAAACAAGGGGTGAAGAGAGATAAAAGGAAGGAGGAAATCTGAATAAAAAAAAGAGAAAGAAAGCAAACAGACTGCAATACAATTTTTTCACCAAAATTAGCATGTATAAAAATAGGCAACTGACTCCTCTCAAAGTGCCAGCAGACCCGGGTCTGACTGCCAGCAGACGAGCCCCCCCAACTGTACATAACCAACTGCCCTACTCTTACCCACATCCGGCTTCCCACCCACAGACACGACCAAAATTGTGTCTGTAGGGATGCCTGACCAAGCCGCAGGTAACACGGAGATTCAAACCGCCTATCCCCGTGTTGGTAGGCAATGAAATAGACCGCTACGCTACCCGGACGCCCCGCCAGCAGACGAGTTTGCCTTTCTTTGATTTTTCCTTCTGGAGCGTCATCTTTGACGTCATGCCGTTCGTGATGTCACAAACGCCTTGGAAAACAGGGAAGTAAACAGTAGAAGCCAGAGATGGACACCAGAGAGACGGTGGTTAACGTATACTCTGGTTTCTCCTTCGGTGTCCCAATCTGTTCCAACATCTTCCTCCACATCCGGGCTGGGAGAAGATGAAAACGACGATGAGGCCGCTGAAGTAGTCACCAAAGAACTAGACAGGTAAACAGGGTTAGCCGTACTGAGTTGCCATTTTGGCTACGCTCATAAAATGGCCAGTCCACATGACCCACTCCACTTCTGTTCCTCTGGTAGTTAATCGCAACGTACTTCTTCTTCAGCGCCTGGAAGTTGTTTACAACTTGTCTTGAGTTGCCTTGTTCAGCCAGCATTTTCGATATACTCATATACAGTGCATCAGGAAAGTATTCACACCCCTTCACTTTCCCCACATTTTGTTATGTTACAGCCTTATTCCAAAATGGATTAAATTCCTTTTTTTACTCATCAATCTACATACAATACCCCATAATGACAAAGCGAAAAAGCTTTTGTAGAATTTTTTGCAAATTTATTAAAAATAAAAACTGAAATATTGGATGTACATAAGTATTCACACCCTTTGCTATGACACTCAAAATTGAGCTCAGGTTCATCCTGTTTCCACTGATCATCCTTGAGATGTTTCTACATCTTGATTGGAGTCCACCTGTAGTAAATTCAATTGATGGGACATGATTTGGAAAGGCACACGCCTGTCTATATAAGGTCCCACTGTTGACAGTGCATGTCAGAGCAGAAACCAAGCCATGAAGTCAAAGGAATTGTCTGTGGACCTCCGAGACAGGATTGTATCGAGGCACAGATCTGGGGAAGGGTACAAAAAATGTTCTACAGCTCTGAAGGTCCCGAAGAGCACAGTGATCTTCATCATTCGTAAATGGAAGAAGTTTGGATCCACCAGGACTCTTCCTAGAGCTGGCCGCCCAGCCAAACTGAGCAATCGGGGGAGAAGGGCCTTGGTCAGGGAGGTGACCAAGAACCCCATGGTCACTCTGACAGAGCTCCAGCGTTCCTCTTTGGAGATGGGAGAACCTTCCAGAAGGACAACCATCTCTGCAGCACTCCATCAATCAGGCCTTTATGGTAGAGTGGCCAGACGGAAGCCTCTGCTCAGTAAAAGGCACATGACAGACGCTTGGAGTTTGCCAGAAAGCACCTAAAGGACTCTCAGACCATGAGAAACAAGATTCTCTGGTCTGATGAAACCAAGATTGAACTCTTTGGCCTGAATGCCAAACGTCACGTCTGGAGGAAACCAGGCACCTCTCATCACCTCGCTAATACCATCCCTACAGTGAAGCATGGTGGTGGCAGCATCATGCTGTGGGGATGTTTTTCAGCGGCAGGAACTGGGAGACTAGTCAGGATCGAGGGAAAGATGAATGGAGCGAAGTAGAGAGAGATCCTTGATGAAAACCTGCTCCAGAGCGCTCAGGACCTCAGACTGGGGCGAAGGTTTACCTTTTAACATGACAACGACCCTAAGCACACAGCCAAGACAACGAAGGAGTGGCTTCAGGACAAGTCTGTGAACCTTACAGAGCTCGAGAAGATCTGCAGAGAAGAATGGGAGAAATACCCCAAATATAGGTGTGCCAAGCTTGTAGCTTCATACCAAAGAAGACTTGAGGCTGTAATCGCTGCCAAGGGTGCCTCAACCAAGTACTGAGTAAAGGGTGTGAATACTTATGTACATGCAATATTTCAGTTTTTCTCTTTTTAATACATTTCTGCAAAACCTTTTTCACTTTGTCATTATGGGGTATTGTGTGTAGATTGATGAGGAAAAAAATGAATTTAATCTATTTTGGAATAAGGCTGTAACATAACAAAATGTGGGGAAAGTGAAAGGGTGTGAATACTAGACAGTATAGATAGACAGTCCCAGTGACTTGTCTCTGTACCTCCTCTTCACCTCGGATCAGGAGAAGCTGTCTCACCTCGCTGTCTTGCCAGTGGTGCATCGTGTTTAACGTGGAGATGGAAGTTGCTGCTGCAGCTGAACCCACAAACAATACATGTTTTTCCTCAGTTGCCGGCGCGATTTTATGGCACGCGGACAATGGCGCTACGTCACTGCATAAATTAGCGTGTCCACCTGGGTGTCGCGTTTATATCAATGCCGATCGGAGGTGGAGCCGGTGAATACCCGTGACTACTGCAGTCATGTGACCCGGCAGTTAATTCCGATTGTACCCTTTTACACCGACCACCAAAGGCGGATTTTAGCAGGTGTTAGCGGGTTTTGAGAGAAAGCGGGAGAGAGAGAGACGAAAGTGATGAACTCACACAAAAACTCGGGCTGTACTCAAATTTACCTGTGTCCTTTGTGTGTATTGTGTGTGAATGCGTGCATGTATGTGTGCGTGCGTGTCATCTGTCTGTGCAACGTGCACAGTGGGCTGTTGAAGTGCTCACGTTGAATCCTCCAAGCGGGACAGAGACAATAAGACAGAGAAAAGGAGGTGTGGGGGGTTGTTATGGGCACAATAATACATACTTATGCAGGCAGACACACACACATGCACACGCACACCCCTCGGTGAATCACTGAGCTGAAACTGTCACAGTGAAAGAAGACTCAGATGGGTGCCAGGTTTTGTCCTTGTGGATTAGAAAAATGCTGGTGGCACTGGGGAACACACACATGCACACACACACACACAAACAAACACAGGGCTAAAGGGCAAAACTGGTGCCATGGCTGGATTAACACACCGTGCCAAACAAAAAAAAACAAACAAAAAAACACACAAACAGAAACAGAAACAGAAATGAGACAGATGTGAAGTGATGCTGAGGTGAGGTGATGCTAAGGAAGTGATGCTGAGGTGAAGTGATGTTGAGGAAGTGATGCTGAGGAAGTGATCCTGAGGAAGTCATGCTGAGGTGAAGTCATGCTGAGGTGAAGTGATGCTGAGGTGAGGTGATGCTGAGGTAAGGTGATGCTGAGGTGAATTGATGCTGAGGAATTGATGCTGAGGTGAAGTGATGCTGAGGTGAATTGATGCTGAGGAATTGATGCTGAGGTGAAGTGATGCTGAGGTGAGATGATGTGATGCTGAGATGAAGTGATGCTGAGGTGAAGTGATGCTGAGGTGAAGTGATGTTGAGGAAGTGATGCTGAGGTGAAGTGATGCTGAGGAAGTGATGCTGAGGTGAGGTGATGCTGAGGTGAAGTGATGTTGAGGAAGTGATCCTGAGGAAGTCATGCTGAGGTGAAGTCATGCTGAGGTGAAGTGATGCTGAGGTGAGGTGATGCTTAAGTAAGGTGATGCTGAGGTGAATTGATGCTGAGGAATTGATGCTGAGGTGAAGTGATGCTGAGGTGAATTGATGCTGAGGTGAAGTGATGCTGAGGTGAGATGATGTGATGCTGAGGTGAAGTGATGCTGAGGTGAAGTGATGCTTAGGAAGTGATGCTGAGGTGAAGTGATGCTGAGGAAGTGATGCTGAGGTGAAGTGATCCTGAGGTGAAGTGATGCTGAGGTGAAGTGATGCTAAGGTGAGGTGATGCTTAGGTGAAGTGATGCTGAGGAAGTGATGCTGAGGAATTGATGCTGAGGTGAGGTGATGCTGAGGTGAAGTGATGCTGAGGTGAATTGATGCTGAGGTGAAGTGATGCTGAGGGATTGATGCTGAGGTGAAGTGATGCTGAGGTGAATTGATGCTGAGGAATTGCTGCTGAGGTGAAGTGATGCTGAGGTGAGATGATGTGATGCTGAGATGAAGTGATTCTGAGGTGAAGTGATGCTGAGGTGAAGTGATGCTTAGGAAGTGATGCTGAGGTGAAGTGATGCTGAGGAAGTGATGCTGAGGTGAAGTGATCCTGAGGTGAAGTGATCCTGAGGTGAAGTGATGCTAAGGTGAGGTGATGCTAAGGTGAATTGATGCTGAGGTGAAGTGATGCTGAGGGATTGATGCTGAGGTGAAGTGATGCTGAGGTGAATTGATGCGGAGGAATTGCTGCTGAGGTGAAGTGATGCTGAGGTGAGATGATGTGATGCTGAGGTGAAGTGATGCTGAGGTGAAGTGATGCTTAGGAAGTGATGCTGAGGTGAAGTGATGCTGAGGAAGTGATGCTGAGGTGAAGTGATCCTGAGATGAAGTGATCCTGAGGTGAAGTGATGCTGAGGTGAGGTGATGCTGAGGTGAAGTGATGCTGAGGTGAAGTGATGTTGAGGAAGTGATGCTGAGGAAGTGATCCTGAGGAAGTCATGCTGGGGTGAAGTGATGC
The DNA here is from genome assembly GCF_029633865.1 of Lampris incognitus. Taxonomy (NCBI): domain Eukaryota; kingdom Metazoa; phylum Chordata; class Actinopteri; order Lampriformes; family Lampridae; genus Lampris; species Lampris incognitus. The sequence goes on from NC_079215.1 coordinate 65,862,913, forward strand.
TGAGGTGAAGTGATGCTGAGGTGAGGTGATGCTGAGGTGAGGTGATGCTGAGGTAAGGTGATGCTGAGGTGAAGTGATGCTGAGGTGAAGTGATGCTGAGGTGAAGTGATGCTGAGAAAGTGATGCTGAGGTGAAGTGATGCTGAGGAAGTGATGCCGAGTTGAAGCTCGGTGATTCGTGTCTTTTCAGTCGGAGGGCATTTCGTCATGGATGTAAACAGGAGAATTCAAGTCCAGTCAAGTCAGTTTTATTTGTATAGCCTAATATCACAACTTACACATGTACCTCCGGGGGCTTTACAGCAACACAACATCCTGTCCTCAAACCCTTGCCTCGGATATGGAACAACTCCCTACAACCCTGTAGGGGAGTCACTGCAGTACTAAACATCACATCCGGTTACGTGTGGACCTCCTTCACCTCTACCCATGAGCAGCAGGAGGTTTTAGCGGCCAATAACAACACCTGTGTGTTTTCACTCTGACTCAACATGCTGCAGAGACACACAGAAGAGGTTTTCATTCTGACCACCGTGACACTGTCTTCATTTATACACAGCATCATCTCCGTTTTCCTTGTTGCTTCATTCTTTTAATAGAACCACCAAGACGGTCATTATGACTGCTTTGGATTTTCAAAGTTTAATAACTTGTGAAAAAAAAAAAAACATACAGACCTGCCGCTCCCTAAATGCCCCTAAAATTGCATATATTTGAAGGAAAATTAAGTCTTAGATCAATTGCACAAAAAAGTCATGATGAGATCTACCTAAAACGACCACGAGCGGTCAAAATGACTGCTCGTAATTTGTGAGTGATGGTGTGCGTCATGTCAGTATTTACGACATGTTGGTCGCATCACTTCCTTCGTGAAGTTCATTGCTCTGTTCTAGAAACACACTAGCGTTCCCAAGTGGACAGAAATAGTCTAAACTTGATGTGTGATGATGTCCAACATGTCTGGTTACAGACACCGTTACAGACGCACCATGACTACCACCGAGGCGCTGCAGGATTTACAGTTGTTGGGTAGCCGCCATTTTAAATTGTTTGAAAATATTATTAAAGTTGTTAAAATGTTAACTCTGGTGTCAGTTAGTTTCATAACAGACACACTAACATATGTAATGCATTAATATCCCAACTGGGTGTTTATCTTGACACAATATAGAGTTTAAAAACCAGCCGTCATTTTGACCACCCATGGTCGTTTTAGGTAGGAGTGAAATCCCGGTCGCTCCAGTGGATTTATCTCACCACACACACACACACACACACACACACACACACACACACACACACAAATGCACAGGCACAAACACGCACAAATATACACGCTCATGCACGCGCACACACGTTGATATGTTTGGGCTTGACAGCAGAGTCGGTCTGTAACTCGTGATTATTTTCATCATTTCATTTTTTCATTATTTCATTTAATTATCTGTTTTTTTCGTTTTCATTTATCTGTTGACTTTTCTAGGATAACCTTAACGTGCGTGTCTTTTTGATGGTGGGAGGAAGCCCACGCAGACACAGGAAGAACATGCAAACTCCACACAGAGAGGACCTGGGATGGCCTGGGGTTCGAACCCAGGAGCTTCTTGCTGTGAGGAACAGAGCCAACCACTGGGCCACCGTGCCGCCCCGATTTATCACGTCACCTTTAAAAGATAAAAAAAATATATACACTACCGTTCAAAAGTTTGGGATCACATTGAAATGTCCATATTTTTGAAGGAAAAGCACTGTACTTTCCAATGAAGATAACTTTAAACTAGTCTTAACTTTAAAGAAATACACTCTATACATTGCTAATGTGGTAAATGACTATTCTAGCTGCAAATGTCTGGTTTTTGGTGCAATATCTACATAGGTGTATAGAGGCCCATTTCAAGCAACTATCACTCCAGTGTTCTAATGGTACAATGTGTTTGCTCATTGGCTCAGAAGGCTAATTGATGATTAGAAAACCCTTGTGCAATCATGTTCACACATCTGAAAACAGTTTAGCTCGTTACAGAAGCTACAAAACTGACCTTCCTTTGAGCAGATTGAGTTTCTGGAGCATCACATTTGTGGGGTCAATTAAACGCTCAAAATGGCCAGAAAAAGAGAACTTTCATCTGAAACTCGACAGTCTATTCTTGTTCTTAGAAATGAAGGCTATTCCATGCGAGAAATTGCTAAGAAATTGAAGATTTCCTACACCGGTGTGTACTACTCCCTTCAGAGGACAGCACAAACAGGCTCTAACCAGAGTAGAAAAAGAAGTGGGAGGCCGCGTTGCACAACTGAGCAAGAAGATAAGTACATTAGAGTCTCTAGTTTGAGAAACAGACGCCTCACAGGTCCCCAACTGGCATCTTCATTAAATAGTACCCGCAAAACACCAGTGTCAACATCTACAGTGAAGAGGCGGCTGCGGGATTCTGGGCTTCAGGGCAGAGTGGCAAAGAAAAAGCCATATCTGAGACTGACCAATAAAAGAAAAAGATTAAGATGGGCAAAAGAACACAGACATTGGACAGAGGAAGACTGGAAAAAAGTGTTGTGGACGGATGAATCCAAGTTTGAGGTGTTTGGATCACAAAGAAGAACGTTTGTGAGACGCAGAACAAATGAAAAGATGCTGGAAGAATGCCTGACGCCATCTGTTAAGCATGGTGGAGGTAATGTGATGGTCTGGGGTTGCTTTGGTGCTGGTAAGGTGGGAGATTTGTACAGGGTAAAAGGGATTCTGAATAAGGAAGGCTATCACTCCATTTTGCAACGCCATGCCATACCCAGTGGACAGCGCTTGATTGGAGCCAATTTCATCCTACAACAGGACAATGACCCTAAACACACCTCCAAATTGTGCAAGAACTATTTAGAGCAGAAGCAGGCAGCTGGTATTCTATCGGTAATGGAGTGGCCAGCGCAGTCACCAGATCTGAACCCCATTGAGCTGTTGTGGGAGCAGCTTGACCGTATGGTACGCAAGAAGTGCCCATCCAACCAATCCAACTTGTGGGAGCTGCTTCTGGAAGCGTGGGGTGCAATTTCTCCAGATTACCTCAACAAATTAACAGCTAGAATGCCAAAGGTCTGCAATGCTGTAATTGCTGCAAATGGAGGATTCTTTGACGAAAGCAAAGTTTGATGTAAAAAAAATCTTATTTCAAATACAAATCCTTATTTCTAACCTTGTCAATGTCTTGACTCTATTTTCTATTCATTTCACAACATGTGGTGGTGAATAAGTGTGACTTTTCATGGAAAACACAAAATTGTTTGGGTGATCCCAAACTTTTGAACGGTAGTGTATATATGCTGGTCACAAGTCCAGATGTCCCCAAGTGATGTCTAAAACTGTCCCCTGAGTATTCAGTTTACGGTGAAGAGAGTGTCTCACTTGATGAACTGGAGACAGAAAAGTAAATGTTGGCTTTTGGGAAGCCGTAGTCAGACAGCAGGTATCTGCTGGTGACACGTAACTAACAATAGTCTAACGACCACGGCTAGCTAGACGTTGCTAACGGGTCAGACCCTTTAGTTGACTGGCTAGCGCGGTCACCCGTGGTGCTGGAGACCCGGGTTCGCGTCCCGATTACCTCCTGAATTCGCTACATTGGTGTCAGAAGTTGGATGGTGAGAGTGCGAGGTCATCAGAAGCACCTCCGCCCAGAGGTGTGTGGGAGCAGAAGCACGGGGACGCACTTCCCCAAGGACGGGGGTAGCGTAACGACCACGCATGACTAGACTCGCTAGCCCTTGGCTGACTGGCTGGACCCTTTAGTTGACTGGTTAGCGCAGTTGCCCGTGCTGCAGGTGACCCGGGTTCACATCCCGACTGTGGCGGTTTCTGGCTGCTCCCTGAATTCACTACAATATTAATCAGCTGCTAAAACTATGATCAATTAATTTTCTATCGATCCACTAATTCATTAATGGACTTGTCATGTCAGCTCCAGTCCAGAGCGGGGAAGACATGTGACAACATGAGCACAAAGTCCCCGTGGACTCTGTAGGTTTTACATATAAAAAAAGAAGTTTATAATGAGACACGTCGCGTTTTCAAATCGAGCAAAACCACATGAAATGTGTTCAGAGGGAGACAACATCCACCAACACACTGATAAGATACAGGGGGAGGAAAAAAAGAAAAGAAAAAGGAAGACGTGAACAAACCAAATGTGCATGCATACAAGGGAGGAGAGGATGGAGGGAGGTGAAGAGGAAGGGATGGAGGGATGAGAGGAGGACAGGATGGGGGAGGGGAGGAGGACAGGATGCAGGGAGGAGGACAGGATGGGGAGGAGAGGAGGACGGGATGGAGGACAGGATGGAGGGATGAGAGGAGCTCAGGATGGAGGGATGGGAGGAGGACAAGATGGAGGGAAACCGTCGGTCTTTGTTTCTGAGACGTGTTGAACATCGTGATGAGATGCAGAAAGAAGCCGAGTGGAAAAACTGAAGATAAGCAGTTCAAAGGTCTTTATGCAACCCACACACACACACACAATAACACAATGGGCAAATCCATAGATGTCTTTTTATCTCCAGCTACACTGACACCATGTCAGCCAGGGTTCAGTGGTCATGGAAATAACCGGTGTGTGTGTGGGGGGGTGGAGGGTCAATTCAGTCGCACATCTGTCAATCCAGGAAGTAGATTTTCTAGTGGAAACTCAAATCCCTCTTAATAGATTTTGACCTCATACATAAGACGGACGGACGGACGGACGGACGGACGGACGGACGGACGGACGGACGGACGGACGGACGGACGGACGGACGGACGGACGGACAGACAGACAGACAGACAGACAGACAGACAGACAGACAGACAGACAGACAGACAGACAGACAGACAGACAGACAGACAGACAGACAGACAGACAGATAGATAGATAGATAGATAGATAGATAGATAGATAGATAGATAGATAGATAGATAGATAGATAGATAGATAGATAGATAGATAGATAGATAGACAGTGTAAGGTGTGTGTGATGCCGTGTGGGTGGTGTGTGAGGGGTGGGCTGTAGGAGAGTGGATGATGTTGGAAGCAGCATGTGGGATCCTGGGAAATTGGGTTTGGTTGGAGATGGTCACGTGGTATAGAAACAGGGGGAACAGTACAACAGGATGGGTTGGATTATGCTTCTGTAAATAACAACAGCGGGTGGGGGCAACAGGAAGTGCTCCAAGCTTGCTGTAGGCTACAATAACCATGGGTGTATTATAGTAGTAGCAATTCTACTATAATACACCCATGACAAAAGCACACAGAATCAAGTTATTTCAGTGAATACGCTTAAAGTTACTGGATCCCTTGCATCGCTCTTGAACACTCCTTCAAAGACACACACAAACACTCACACACTCAGTTCTTGGCCCTCCACTTTTCTCTCTTTATATTTCACCTCTTGGCCAAATTATACGCCGTTATGGAGTAAATTTCCATATGCTGATGATGCTCAACTGTATGTGATGATCATATTCACAACTAACTTAGAGGCCTGCTTGGCTGCTGTGAAAAATTGGATGCCACTAAACTTTCTGTTTTTAAATTCGGATAAAACTGAGATGCTGGGCGTTGGCCCTGCTAGAAAAGACAGAGCTGATGTTCCTCCCGGGGAAAGGTTGCTCGCACCGAGACCTGGCCATCACCATTGACAACACCGTGGTGACGCCAACTCGGACTGCGAGGAATCTGGGTGTGATCCTGGACGACCAACTGTCGTTTGCTGCAAATGTTGCATCAGTTGCTCGCTCCTGCGGATTTGTCATCTATGACATCAGGAGGATTCGCCCATTCCTCACTGACGAAACAGCACAGGTGCTCATCCAGGCTCTGGTCACCTCCCGGCTGGACTACGGCAACTCCCTCCTTGCTGGTGCCCCGCCGTCGGCCATCAGACCTCTGGAGCTTGTTCAGAAAGCTGCAGCTCGTCTGGTGTTCAACCATCCTACGTTCTCCCACACAACTCCCCTTCTCATGTCCCTACACTGGCTCCCAGTAGCTGCTCACATCCAGTTTAAGACTCTGGTGCTAGCCTACAGGGCAGTGAAAGGAACAGCTCCTTCCTATCTCCAGGCCATGGTCAAGCCCTCCACCCCCGCCCGACCACTTCGCTCTGCTGCCTCGGGACGCCTGGTTGTCCCGTCGCTCAGAGGCCCTTGCTGCCGATCGACCCGGTCCCGGCTCTGTTCTGTCCTGGCCCCACAGTGGTGGAATGAACTCCCCACTGATGTAAGGACAGCGCAGTTGCTGCCCATCTTTCAGCACAGGTTGAAAACTCACCTCTTTAAGAACTACTACCCTGTTACTTGTTCTTAGCACTTATTGTATTCACTAATTTAAAAAAAATCTCTTTCTTGCACTTTTACTGTAGCGCTGGTTTTGCGCTTAGATGCTTGTTTAGAGAGAAGATGCACTTATGCCATGTGATGACTAGTAGTTCTCCTGATTTCCTACGTTAAATGATGCTCTTATTGTAAGTCGCTTTGGATAAAAGCGTCGGCTAAATGACTGTAATGTAATGTAGACACAGACACCAATTTGATCAAGTAACGATAACAACCGACAACTCTGTGATTTCACCAAGTGTGGCAGCCAAAAATCTTGGTGTCACGTTTGATCCCAAGGAATCACCAAGACTGCTTTTTTTCACTTCCATAACTGGGATAGGCTCCAGCATCCCGCGACCCTGAGAGCAGGATAAGCGGTTTGGATAATGGATGGATGGTTAGCTAAAACTTGGTCTTTCCTGTACATGTCTGACACGGAGACTCTAATGTATGCATTTGTTTCGTCCAGACTTGATTACTGTAATGTTGTGTTTTCAGGGCTGCCACATTCACGTACTAAAAGTCTTCAGATGGTTAAGAATGCTGCAGCCAGAATCCTAACTAAATCTAGGAAATTTGACCATATTACACCAATTCTTGCCTCCCTTCACTGGCTTCCTATCCATGTTAGATCAGAATACAAGGTGCTTCTGCTGACTTATAAAATCCTAAATGGGCTGGCCCCATCTTACCTGTCTGATCTCCTTAAACCTTACATGCCATCTCGGGCTCTCCGCTCTCGAAATACAGGGCTCCTGTGTGACCCAAAGGTAAAAAGAGGTCAGCTGGTGGCAGCAGGGCCTTTTCCTATCGGGCCCCGTTCTTGTGGAATAACCTGCCTGCTGCCATCAGACAATCAGAGTCTGTTGAGTCCTTTAAATCCAAACTTAAAACTCATCTTTTTTGCCTTAACCTACAATTAGTTTCCTTTGAGTGCTTCACAACCTGTACTGCATGGTGGGTCGGTTTCTGTCTCAATTAATTTACCAACCACTGTTCTGCCGATGAGATTATAGAGTATGACTAATTGATGACTTAATTGGTTATGGCTAATGACTATTGCAAACTGTTTTCTTCTCACATGTCTTTTCTCTCTCTCTGAGTGATGTCTTCTCCTTTCTCTTTTTCTGAGTGTGAATGGTGTCATGTGAGTCTCCCTTCTGTGCACGTGCAGTCAGTTCTCCTCCCAGGTCTCTGTGGTTATGGTGGTTGCCACTTGGAAGCTGCCTGGCATTCCCCTCATCACATTTTCTTTGTATATATCTCACAAATCCATATATATATTTTTTTTTTTTTTTTTTTTTACATGATGATGCTGGTCGCATGACCGGGTTCTGGACTGTTCCGGTGGTGTGTAGACACTGCTTTGCATCCTCCTCATCACATTCTTCACATACTTTTGCCACTCACAGGTATGTAATATTGGATCATTTTCCCCAATAAATAAATGAGCAAGTATAATATTTTTGTCTCATTTATTTAATTGGGTTCTCTTTATCTACTTTTATAAATCCATACATATGTGGCGGAGACTAGGGGCTATGCCTCTCACCCAGCAGGACTGTGAGCTGGGGGCGTGGTTTACGTTCCCGGGCTTGCTGGTGCAGGGTTGTACCTGCTGTAGTTTGGTTTTGGAGCTGAGGAATAAACAGCAAACTCGCTTTCGTCTCCTGTGTTTTTTCCTCATCCTGCCACATTGGTGACCCCGAATTGAACATGTTTGGAGCAGAAGATGAGTGTGAATCCACTTCGGCCACGCCGCCCCAACTCTCACAGCCGGCCATTCTCGCCACGGCTGTGAAACTCCCAGAGTTCTGGCAGAGCGACCCAGCTTCGTGGTTCCAGCATGTCGAGGCGCTGTTCCACCTGCGTGGAATCTCCGCGGACGACTCCAGATACTATTTGGTCGTCGCTGCGCTGGACCAGCAGTCCACACGCCGGGCCATGCAGCTGTTGCGCCCCCTTCCGCAACACGATAAATACGTCGCCCTCAAACATCTTCTGCTCCAGAGGTACAGTCTATCTACCGCAGAGAGGGCACATAGAATCCTTTCCCTATCCGGTTTGGGCGACGGGACGGCTGTGGATCTCATGGACAATATGCTGTCGCTGCTAGGCTCGGACGAAGGCGGATTCCTTTTCCCGCACGTTTTCCTGCACCAGCTTCCGTCTCCTGTGCGCGCGGCTTTGGCTAACTCCCCGTGTCTGGCCGCTGGTGACTGCCGAGGTTTGGCTGAGGAGGCCGATCGGGTGCTGCTGGCTACCAGACGGTTCTTTGTGCGGAGTGTGGCATCTGAGCCTCTGCAGCCGGCGTCGGAGGATGCGGACCCGGCGCTGGTGGCTGCAGTAACTGCCCGGAGACGGCGCGGGAGAGGTCTCTTTTTCTTCCACCAGCGGTTCGGCGGCAAGGTGAGGCGCTGCGTCCCTCCGTGCACGTTTGAGGCGGCGGGAAACTCCAGGGCCAGCGCTCAGTAGCAGCTGTGGGCGCTGGCGGACATAGTGAGCTGCTCTTCATTAAGGACACGATGTCAGGAAGATGGTTTCTGGTGGACTCAGGCTCGCAAAAGAGCCTACTCCCTCCTGCTAAGACAGACAGGTCGACCGAAGGCGGCGGCCCACAGTTAAGTGCAGCTAACGGTTCATCCATTGCGACATTTGGCACAAGGTTGGTGACTGTTTGTTTCCACGGGCGCCATTTTGAGTGGGACTTTGTAGTGGCCGCCATTACTGTTCCTATTATCAGCGCGGATTTTCTGTGTGCTAATGGTCAGCTGGTTGATGTTGCAAACTGCTGTTTAATTGATGCTGTGTCTTTCGCCAATGTTCCGTGCGCGACGGGGAGCCGGGCCGTTAACACACGCTAACTTTTTAGCATTAGGGGATGTTTTTCAGCGTTTGCTGGCGGATTTTCCATCGGTGACTACGCCTGCCTTTTCCACCGCGGTTACTAAACACGGGGTAGAACATTTCATTCCCACTCTGGGACTGCCAGTTTTTGCGCGCGGCGCCTCAACACAGTAAAATTGGCTACAGTCAAGGAGGAGTTCGCCATCATGGAGCGTCTGGGTATAGTGAGGCGTTCCAACAGCCCATGGGCCTTGCCGCCTCACATGGTGCCCAAGGCGGATGGGTCGTGGCGGCCTTGCGGCGACTTTCGCCGCCTGAACAATGTCACCGCCAATGACCGCTATCCCATCCCACACATACAGGACTTTTCCATACGCCTGGCAGGTACCACTATTTTCTCTAAGGTGGACCTGGTGCGCGGCTATCATCAGGTTCCCATGCGCGCAGAGGACGTGCCCAAGACCGCAGTGATCACCCCATGTGGGCTTTCTGAGTTCATGCGCATGCCTTTTGGCTTGAAGGGGGCTGCGCAAACCTTTCAGAGGCTGATGGACTCGGTGTTGCGTGACCTTGATTTTGTGTTCGTTTATCTCGATGACATATTAGTGGCCAGTCCGTCAGCTGAAGAGCACCTGGCGCACCTGAAACAGGTTTTCCGTCGTCTGGACGAACACGGCCTGATAGTCAACCCGGCCAAGTGTCAGTTTGGACTGCCGGTGATTGACTTTTTGGGTCACCGCATTTCGCCGCAAGGCGCGGTCCCGTTGCCTTCTAAGGTGCAAGCGGTGGCGGAATTTCCCCGCCCGGTCTCTGTTAAGGCATTGCAGGAATTCTTGGGCATGGTTAATTTCTATAACCGTTTCCTCCCTCGCGCTGCCCACCTCCTTCAGCCACTTTACGAAGCCCTGCGGCTTAAGAAGGCTAACGACCCTGTCGACTGGACTCGCGCACGGGTCCAGGCCTTTGACGGAGTTAAGTGCGCCCTGGCTAACGCTGCCCTCCTCGCCCATCCCACACCCACAGCGTCCATAGCTTTGCGTGGCAGCCACTCGCATTTTTTAGCCGCAAACTGCGAGATAGCGAGCGCAAGTACAGCGTTTTTGACCGGGAGTTGCTGGCACTGCACTTTGCAACCCGGCATTTCCGCTTCCTGCTCGAGGGTCGCTCCTTCACGGCTTATGTGGATCATAAACCGCTGACTTTCACTATGTCCAAGGTGACTGAGCCGTGGTTTGCTCGTCAGCAGCGCCACCTAGCGGCAATCTCCGAGTTCACAACGGACATTCAGCATGTGGCTGGGAAGTCCAACCCTGTTGCTGATTGTCTGTCGCGTGTGCTCTTGTGTCCTGTGCACCTCGGTGTGGATTTCTCCGCTATGGCTGCCGACCAGCCCAGCGACCCGGACATCCTTGCCCTTAGGTCAACGCGTACCGGCCTCAAGCTGGAGGACGCTGTGATGCAAGAAGGCAGTCCTGCCCTCCTCTGCGATGTCTCCACCGGCTGTCCCCGCCCCGTTGTTCCAGTGGCCTGGCGCCGTCGAGTTTTCAATTCGATTCACTCCCTCTCGCACCCTGGAGTTCGGGCGTCGGTGAAGTTGGTCGGTTCCAAGTTCGTCTGGCCTGGCCTCCGCAAGGACGTCAAGGAGTGGGTGGCTGCATGTGTAGCGTGCCAGCGCGCTAAGGTCCACCAGCACACTAAGTCACCCCTCGAACCGTTTCCGATCCTGGCCAGACATTTCGACCTCTACCTCTACCTTCTTCGCAGGGTTTTACGCACCTGCTCACAATGGTGGATCGGACCACCAGGTGGCCAGAGGCTGTCCCTCTGTCCTCCACAACATCCTCGGATGTTGCACGCGCTTTTCTTTCCTCCTGGGTCGCCCGTTTCGGCGCTCCATCAGATATCACCTCAGACAGGGGCCCCCAGTTTGTGTCAGAGCTCTGGTTGGCACTTGCGCGATCCTTGGGTGTGCAGGTACACCGCACTACCACGTACCACCCTCAGGCTAACGGCTTGTGTGAACGTTTTCACCGGTCGCTCAAGGCAGCGCTGCGTGCTGCGCTCTCGGATGGTAACTGGGTGGACCGTTTACCTTGGGTTATGTTCGGGTTGCGTTCGGCTCCTAAGGAGGACCTCGACGCCTCGCCCGCTGAGCTGGTGCTCGTTCAGCCACTCCGCGTCCCTGGGGAATTGTTGCCTGGGAAATTGTTGCCTGGGAGTTCCGCTCCTCGACCTCGTCCGGCCGTTTATCCTTTTTTGTCCGACAGCACTCGGGTTCCAGGCCCCGTCAACCACTGTTTTCCGCGGTCGTTCGTGCCTGCGGAGCTCATGTCGGCTCGTTTTGTGTTTGCACGGCACGATGCTCACCGCTCGCCCCTCCAACCCCCATACGATGGCCCATTTCGGGTTCTTGAGATGGGTCCTAAGGGTTTTGTGCTGGATATGGGTGGGCGTAGGGAGCGTGTCACACTTGATAGGCTTAAACCGGCGCACAGGGTGGCAGGCGAAGTTGCGTTTCCGGCCCAGGTTCCCCGTCGGGGTCGTCCTCCTTCCAGGACCCTGGCAGTGTCTTCACGGGTTCAGTGTTCTGCTTCTCAGCCGACTTTGGACAGTGTTTCCCCTACTGTTTTGGCTGGGGGACGGCGCAGCCGTTATGGCAGGCTGCTTAAGCCTCCAGTGAGACAATAATTTTCTTTCCAGGAGTCCTTTCTGGGTGTTCGGGGGGGCCTGTGTAGCGGACACTAGGGGCTATGCCTCTCACCCAGCAGGACTGTGAGTTGGGGGCGTGGTTTACGTTCCCGGGCTTGCTGGTGCAGGGTTGTTCCTGCTGTAGTTTGGTTTTGGAGCTGAGGAATAAACAGCAAACTCGCCTTCGTCTCCTGTGTTTTTTCCTCATCCTGCCACACATATATATATGTTTTATACATGATGATGCTGGTTGCTTGGTCCTGGACTGTTCCGGTGGCGTCTGGGCACTGCTTGGCATCCTGTACATCATATTCTCCATAAATTGTATGTTCATTATAATGCGGTTTATCCTCTTTCAATGTTGCATTGTGTAAATTGTGTAAAGACAAAAACATTGCTTGTCTGTCTTGGGAGAGAGATCCCTCCTCTGTTGCTCTCCCTGAGGTTTCTTCCTAATTTTTCTCCCTGTTAAAGTGTTTTTTAGGGAGTTGTTCCTTAAAAGGACATGATGTTGTGTTGCTGTTAAGCCCACTGAGGCACATTTGTAATTAGTGATATTGGGCTATACAAATAAAATTGATTTGACTTGATTTTAGGACTTGTATGAAACTGATGATGTTTTAGGTCATATTTATGCAGAAATTAGAAACTTCTAAAGGATTCACAAACTTTCAAGCACCACTGTATATGCTTCTCTGCCACTCCCGACTTCCTCATACAATACCACACCTCCTCTCTCGGCACCCTGTCATATGCTTTCTCTAAATCCACAAAGACACAATGTAACTCCTTCTGACCTTCTCTATACATCTCCATCAACATTTTCAAAGCAAACATCACATCTGTGGTGCTCTTTCATGGCATGAAACCATACTGCTGCTGCTGATCATCACCTCTCCTCTTAACCTAGCTTCTATTATTATTTCCCATATCTTCATGCTGTGGCTGATCGACTTTATATTTCTGTAGCTGCTGCAGTTCTGCACATCGCCCTTATTCTTGAAAATCGGTACCAGTATGCCTCTTCTCCACCCCTCAGGCATCCTCTCACTTTCCAAGATTGTGTTAAACAATCTAGTTAAAAACCCCACTGCCATCTCTCCTAAACATCTCCATGCCTCCACAGATATGTCATCTGGACCAGCCGCCTATCCACTCTTCATCCTCTTCATAGCTGCCCTCACTTCCTCCTTGCTAATCCACCACACTTCCTGATTCACTATCCCCACATCATCCATCCTTCTCTCTCTCTCATTTTCTTCATTCGTTGTGTTGTACTGTTGTTATTCTATGTTAAGTAAACTGCGAGAGCCATGAAACCACAGTCAAATTCCATGTATATGCAAAACTGCATGGCCAATAAACTTGATTTAGATTCAGATTTTGATTCATCAGCCCCTCAAAGTACTCCTTCTACCTTCTCAACACACTCTCCTCAGTTGTCAGCACATTTCCATCTCTATCCTTGGATCGTCTTAACCTGCTGCACATCCTTCCCAGCTCGGTCCCTCTGCCTAGCCAATCGGTACAAGTCCTTTTCTTCTTTCTTGGTGTCTAACCTCTCATACAACTCACCATACGCCCTTTCCGTTGCCTTCGCCATCTCTCTCTTTGCTTTACGCTGCATCTCCTTGTACTCCTGTCTACTTTCTTCATCTCTCTGACTATCCTACTTCTTCTTTGCCAACCTCTTCCTCTGTATACTTTGCTGTATGTCAGGGATAGGCAACATGGTCCAGAAAGGTCCGGTGTGGGTGCAGGTCTTTGTTCCAACCAAGGAGTTAATCACATGAGTCTACAAATCAAGGTCCTTAGCAAAGACTATTGGTTGACTAATAGAATCAGGTGTGTAACTGCTTGGTTGGAACAAGACTATTGGTCGATCTATAGAATCAGGTTTGTAACTGATTGGTTTAGAAGAAAGACCTGTATCCACACCGGACCTTTCTGGACCATGTTGCCTATCCCTGCTGTATGTCCTCATTCCACCACCAAGTCTCCTTGTCTTCCTTCCTCTGTCCAGATGACACACCAAGTACCTTCCTAGCTGTCTCCCTCACTATTTCTGCAGTGGTTGTCCAGCCATCCAGCAACTCTTCGCTACCATCCAGCACCTGTCTTAACTCCTCCCTGAACTCCACACAACAGTCTTTCTTCTTCAACTTCCACCATTTGATCCTTGGCTCTGTCTTCACTCTCTTCCTCTTCTTGGTCTCCAAAGTCATCCTACAGACCACCATCCAATGCTGACCTGGCTACATTCTCCCCTGTCACCACCTTGCAGTCTCCAATCCCTTTCAGATCGTGCTTCCTACATAAGATATAGTCCACCTGTGTGCACTCTCATCCACTCTCATGAATCACCCTGTGTTCCTGCCTCTTCTTGAAAACTAAAGTAACTTAATCGTTTTTCATGGGATGTTAGAAAAGGAAGAGAGACAATTAATATGGTAAGTTTATCTTTCTCATCTTTACTTCTGTCTTTACTGTTGAAAGGTTTTATTATTATTTTCACGGTTGTTTTTTTTTTTTTTTTTTTGTCGGCTCTTGTTTGTGGATGGCTTGGTCTTTTTGTAAGTGTGCCTGCACGTTTGGTGTGTGTGTGTGTGTGTGTGTGTGTGTGTGTGTTAAGAGTGGTTATGTGATTTGTGAAAGATGTCAGATCATATGTCAGATGATGTAATGACTGTGGGCTAGGCCCTGATCTCAGCCCTGACCCCTAAACTTCAGTCTAGTCCAGGGACCGGGGTTGAAAGTCGGTCTGAAAACATCTCTCACTTATAATACATTATATATATATATATATATATGTGTGTGTGTGTGTGTGTGTGTGTGTGTGTGTATATATGTGTGTGTATATACACACACACATATAAAACACCAACACCTTGTACACCCACAAACACACACATATAAACCACTATATACACATTACAAATGATATTACTGTGGGCAGATACTACTGTATATTACTGTAGGCGCACACACACACACACACACACACACACACACACACACACACTAATTCTTGATCCATCCATCCATTATCTGAACCACTTATCCTGCTCTCAGGGTCGCAGGGATGCTGGAGCCTATTCCAGCAGTCATTGGGCAGCAGTTTTATTGCACGTTGGGCATATGAAGTCTGAGTCAGTGGGGGCAGGCATAGTTGTGTGTCTCCTTAGTCTTTTCGGTTGTTTCTGCACATTCCCCTCCATTTCCAGGCGTTCTACACCTCTGTGGCAGATCTCCCGCCAGTTGGAACAGTTGATGGCAGTTTGCCCCAGTCTCGAGGGGTCAATACAACACTTCTCCAGCGATGTTCTCAGCTGGTCTTTGTATCGCTTCGTCTGACCACCTGCGGCCCAGCAGCCCAGATGAAGCTGTCCATGCAGGACTTGACATGGCAGGCATTCTTGAGGCATCCTGATGACATGCCCAAGACAGCGCAGCTGGTGTTCAGTGACCGTAGCTTCTATGCTCTTGCAGTTTGTCCAAGCAAGGCTCTCGGCATGAGGAACACGGTCACGCCACGTGCTCCCCCATGATCCACTGCAGACACCTTATGT
Source organism: Lampris incognitus (assembly GCF_029633865.1). NCBI lineage: Eukaryota > Metazoa > Chordata > Actinopteri > Lampriformes > Lampridae > Lampris > Lampris incognitus. The sequence continues at coordinate 65,878,356 of NC_079215.1, forward strand.
GGAACTGCTTCTTCTATGCTCTTGCAGTTTGTCCTAGCAAGAATCTCGGCATGAGGACCACGGTCACGCCACGTGCTCCCCATGACCCACTGCAGACACCTTATGTGGAACTGCTTCTTCTATGCTCTTGCAGTTTGTCCTAGCAAGGCTCTCGGCATGAGGAACACGGCCACGCCACGTGCTCCCCCATGATCCGCTGCAGACACCTTATGTGGAACTGCTTCTTCTGTGCTCTTGCAGTTTGTCCTAGCAAGAATCTCGGCATGAGGAACACGGTCACGCCACGTGCTCCCCCATGATCCACTGCAGACACCTTATGTGGAACTGCTTCTTCTATGATCTTGCAGTTTGTCCTAGCAAGAATCTCGGCATGAGGAACACGGTCACGCCACGTGCTCCCCATGATCCGCTGCAGGCACCTTATGTGGAACCGCTCCAGCAACCTTAGGTGGCAACTGTATGTGGCCCAGGCTTCACAGCCGTATAGGAGTGTTGTGATGCAGATGGCTTTGTAAATGGCAGTTTTGGTGTGCAGGTGGAGGTGTTTGTTTTGAAAGACCTTACGTTGGAGTTTGCCGAAGGCTACAGAGGCTCGTTTGTGTGTTTCGTGATCGGCATTGCAGCCCTCATAAAGGATGCTGCCCAGGTATTTGAAAGATGGAACAACTGAGAGTGGTTGGTGTTCTATAGTGAAGACAAGCATAGTGGGTGGGAGGGTGGACCTCCATTGGCATAACACCTTAGTCTTGGTGGTGTTGACTAATAGACCCAGCCTGCTGTAGGCACCCACCCACACACACATATGCACGAATACAAATTCAAATACACTCAGTTGTGTGCATAAGCACAGAGAATAAGACATGTGCTTGGCATATTTTCACATCATGTCTATCTGTCAGTCGCTCAGTGGGGTTTATTTTTCTCCCCCCGTCTCCTTCTCAGTGTTTTCTGGGGGCGTCCGTCAGCTGTCACACTGTCTCTTTACAATCTATTTTGTAATTTCCCAGTAACGTCCAAGTCATTTCCAAAACCGTTGTAATCTATCTAGTTTATCCCGCTTTTCCATCACAACTTTTCCCATCAGCTCCGCCCCCCAAAGCACTGAACTGCATCAATATGCATCAATCACTGCAGTCCTACTGAAAGATCACACGAACACTCCAGCCAGGATGTCATGCTGGAAACCACATCTGAACTGCCATCACGCAACATCGCTGATGATATTGCGTGTGTGTGTGTGTGTACATGCGTGTGCGTGTGTGTGTGTGTCAGAGGGCTTGCAGCTACAGTCATCATGTATCATTGGTTTAAATGATGTGAGCATGCTAATCCCCGCTGATTCCGTCCTGTGCCATTATTATAAAAGTCAGCACAACAGTCATTTACCACAGAACACAGCTTAAAACTTTACCCATCTGACTCCTGCGTGAACCCCGCGCAGCACGCCATGAAACACGAGACTGCCCATGTGTGTGTGTGTGTGTGTGTGCGCGTGCGCATGTGTGCATGACAGCGTGGGTCCGTGTGCGTGTGTGTGTGCATATGTGTATGTCAGCGTGTGTGTGTGTGTGTGTGTGTGTGTGTGTGTGTGTGTGTGTGTGTGTATTTCCTAATTCAGGATTTATTGGCCATTAGTACAGGCGGAAAGTCATTACAGTTCATTTTGCTGCCGGCCTGACGTTTTATTAGGACAAATACGGGCTTTTTGGACGTGTGTGTGCGTGTGTGTGTGTGTGCGTGCGTGCGTGCGTGCGTGTGTGTGAGTTTGTGCAAATGTGCATATGTGTTGGTGTTATTGTGCATGAATTTTTATGTAAGACTGTGTGTGTGTGTGTGTGCGTGTGAGTGATGTTTTATAAGGACATATATCCCCCCACTGTGATCAAGGCTCTGATCCATGAAAATGGATCAAGACTAAAAGCATCAAGGAAGAAGAGAAAGATAGATAAGCGTGTGATGAATCAGCAGAGAGAGAAAGAGTTACACGTTGGGGAGGGAGGGATGGATGGATGGACAGATGGATGAAGGCTCATGAGGATAATTGAAGCATAGAGGGAAAATTATGGACAGAGTGTGAGTATGGAGATGGAGAGATGGGGGGGCAAATCCAGAGAGGGCGAGAGGGATGGATGAAGGGATACCATGTGTAGGGATGATAGAAGGATAGAAGTAGAGAGGGATGAGGTGTGAGTTGTGGATAGATGGAGGGTTTGTAGTGAGAAAGTGAAACATGGAGGTTAACGTAGGAGGAGAATCAGTGATGGATGAAGTGATGATGATGGATATATGGACAGTGGATGGAGTGGTGGATGATGATGGATGGCTGGATGGATGGATAGATGGATGATGGATGGACGGATGAAGTGATGGATGATGGATGGATGATAGATGATGTTGGAGGGATGAAGTGATGAATGATGATGGATGGATGGATGGATGATGGATGGTTGGATGGATGAAATGATGGATGATGGATAGATGGATGGTGGATGGATGGATGGATGGATGGATGGATGGATGGATGGATGGATGGATGGATGGATGGATGGAGTGATGGATGGATGGATAGATAGATGGAGGGGTTAGGTACATGGGACAATAGTGTACTCACATATAGTGAAATAAGATGATGGACTGAGTAAAGCATCAATGAACGGATGGAGGGATGAGGTGAAGGTCAAAGGTACTCTTATACAATAGCACCTACCTGTAGCCCTTCACCTCTTCATGTAGAACGTATTGTCACGTCTCATTTTGAATTCTTGGAACAAAGTTAAAAGTAAAATCGTGATTCCATTTAAGCCTAGTGGACATTTGTTGTCCTCAGCAAAACAATATTTTATATATTTGTTCTGGGTAGTGGGACATACCAACATGTACCCTGGCTCTGCCAAATGACAGAAGCTAAGCAGGTATGACCATGGCTAGTACATGGATGGGAGACCTCCGGGAAAACGGAGTGCTGCCGAAAGGGGTATTGGTGGGCCAGTAGGGGGCAGACTTCCCTCTGGTCCTTATAAAAACAGCAAATATCAAATCTCAATGCCCCCGTGCAGTGATGGGGACACTGTGCTGTAGGAGATGCCGCCCTTCAGATGAGAAGTTAAACCAAGGTCCTGACTCACTGTGGTCATTACAGATCCCATGGCACTTATCGCAAAGGGTAGGGGATTTCCCGGTGTCCTGGCAAAATTCCCAACCTGGCTCTCTCCATCTGGCCACCTAATCATCCCCCCAAGTAACTGGCTCAATGACTCGCGTCCCCGTGTTTCAGCAGACCAGCTCCCCCATGCCTCTGAGCGCACGCACTTCAGATGGCCTCACGGTCTCAACATCCCATTTGTGACACCAATGGAGCGAATTCAGGGGCAGCCGCAAAGTGAACCAGGGTTGCCCGCACCATGGGCGACTGAGCTAACCAGTCAACCAAGGGGACCTCCTGCACTTCCTGAAGGAGAGGGGGGGGGGTGCAACGACCATGAATAACTACCCTCGCTAGCCCTTGGCTAATGGGTCGGACCCTTTATTCGACTGGTTAACGTAGAGGCCCGTGGTGCGGGCCACCCGGATTCCCTTCCCAGCTGCAGCAGCAGTTCCTGGCTGCCCCCTGAAATCGCTACATTGGTGTCAGAAGTAGGATGGTTAGACTGTGAGGCCATCAGAAGTGCGTGCGCCCAGAGGTATGAGGGAGCTGGTATACTGGAGCGCGGGGACGGGCTTCCTGAAGGAGTGGGGTAGTGTTACAACCATGGATGACTAGACTCGCTAGCCCTTGGCTAATGGGTCACACCCTTTAGTTGACTGGTTAGCGCAGTTGCCCGTGATGCGGGTGACCCAGGTTCGCTTCCCAGCAGGGGACAACCAGGAACCACCGCCAGAGCCGGAAAGCGAACCCAGGTCGCCCGCACCACAGGCGACTGCGCTAACCAGTGAACTAAAGGGTCCGACCCATTAGCCAAGGGCTGGCGAGTCTAGTCATTCATGGTCGTTACATACACTATATATGTATATATAGTACTACTACTTTCAGTGATCTTTCTTTAGACGGCACAACACAGTGGATGTGCATGTGTGCAGACAGGGTGTCTGTATGGTAATTTAGTGGTGAGCAGTGACATGTTCAGAAGTGCGTATGGTGTTTTCCCAACATACAGAATTGTTTGCTAACTTTGCTCAGTCAGTCACTCCACTTTGCAAAACCTCATGTTGAAGTTAAAGTGCTTCGAGCATGTAGTGAATATATCCTACTTTCATACATTTAATATTTCATAGCTTATATTCCTAACTTTACCAATTAAGGTCGCCCTGGGGGAAAGCAGGGCTCCCTCTCTCTTGCTCTCTCTTTCTCTCCCTCTCTCTCACTCTGTCCTCTCCCATGGCATAGTGTCAATTAAAATGACATCTGGTGTCACTGTCAGTGTCCATAACACGACATGTTTGTCCTGACGCGCTAATAGGATCACCTCTCCACCACTCCACCCGGAGCTCGCCTGTAATTGTTCCAGAGTCACTCATCAGCTATTGTTTGAAACTTTGCCATCTCTGGTTTTCCCTCCTCCTCCTTTTTTTTTTTAATCTCATAGACCTCTCCATGTCCTCCTTTTCACTCCTCTCTCTCTCTCGCTCGTCACTTTTCCTCCTGAAACCTTTCTTTGTGTACTGCTCCAACCAAACATTTTATTTTCATTCGTTTTCTTCAAAACTGATTTCGGTATTTTTTTTCTAACACGTGGTCTTTAAATGAGTCTCACATGAGTCTTACATGAACGAGTCTTACATGAGTCTTACATGAGTCTCAAATGAGTTTTACATGAGTCTTAAAGTAGTCTTAAAGGAGTCTTACATGAGTCTTAAAGGAGTCTTACATGAGTCTTACATGAGTCTTAAATGAGTCTCAAATGAGTCTTAGACAAGTCTTAAACGAGTCTTAAACGCGTCTTACATGAGTCTTAAACAAGTCTTACATGAGTCTTACATGAGTCTTAAACGAGTGTTACACGATTCTTAAGCGAGTCTTACATGAGTCTTAAACGAGTCTTACATGAGTCTTAAACGAGTCTTACATGAGTCTCAAATGAGGGGTGTAAGTAACCCCCGAACACATTTTGATTCCCACAAATGACCTTATATACCAAATTGTCTGAATTTGACCCTATGATTTATGATGGGAGAGAGGTGACCTTTTTTTTAGATGCAAAACAATTGGTGGTGCTGGTAAGGAACTCACGTATTTATATATTCACAGTTAGCCAGTGTGTCTCTATGGATTTGGAGGGGGCAAAGAAGTAAAAATGTAAGTGACAGCAGGGCGCTAAGGTTTAAATGTATTCTGTGAGTTTCGCAACGTTGTCCGAACAGTGAAATCATGAGAATTAAACAAGAAAACTGCACAACTCAATCAATTAATTCATCAACTCAATCAATTAATTAATCAGTCAACCAATAATTTGAATGTCCCAAATGGGAAATTTGTCATACAGGAGAATTAAAAACATACAATATCAGCATTAATTCCTTAATGTTAAATGGTCTGACAGCAACGAGTTCAGTTCCTTGTCCCTGTGCGTATGCTGATCCAAAGAGTTCAGTTTCTTTGTCCTTGAGTGTGTTGGATGTACTATGATTACTTCTACCCGGGTAAAGCTAATAGAGTGTACGTGTTCTTACCTGGTGTTCTTACCTGGTGTCTTGAATGAGCGAATCGAGCTAGTCCGACTTCATCTGTGGACAGATCCAATGGCAGGCCACACCACTTCCACGACCGTCAACAGTCTCACTGAGCTGGGCTCGCCATCACAGAATCACCCAGACTCTGTCTGGCAGTTCAGAAACCAACCTACACACATGGTGCAGAGTTCCAATAAGTTATTTTGTTCTCTGTTCTTTTTCTACTATGACACCTCATTAGCTTCTTTTCTTTGTTTAGAACATTTTACAGCCTATAACCAATGAGTAAAGGATATACTCTGATTACAGTGAGATGAATGTCACAACAGTTGCCATTTTTAGCATTGATAAATGAGTTACTTATCTCTTTTTCACCAATTCTTTACCTGTAACAACATTTTAACGTTTCACTTTAACATGAATATGAATTGAATTATCGCTACTAACGTGTACCTTGTAACGTAGACAAGTTACAAGTTACAACATGTAACTCGTACTCTACTACGTACCTTTAAAGAGCCAACATCCGTTGAATCTCATTGTAGTTGTACTGCCAACCATTAACATGTCCAAACCGAATGGCTTTAACGTCAACAAAATAAGCGAAATGCACCTTTAACGCTTCATCGCGCTATCTGCTGTCCACCAATCAGTTAACAGCTAGCTTGGCGATTAGCGATTACTGCTAGTTTGGCGATTAGCGCTAGCTTAGCGATTAGTGCTAGCTTGGCGATTAGCGCTAGTTTAGCGATTAGCGCTAGTTTAGCGATCTTTTTAGCACATAAATACAACGATACACTGGGCATCAAAGTACACAGAAAACACGGGACAACGTTCTCATAAGCCCGACTGTTTTTTTATGAAAAGTATCTGAAGAGGAACACCGGGTATAGTGTAGTACTCCTTCACGGCGGCTAGCGCTTAACGTTAGCCATGAGCCTAGCTACTAGCAAGCAACATGCGCGTCACTCACCGGGGTTTCAAACGCTCATAACTCGCCGTTACGCTGCCTCCCCCGCATTCACAGCTGGGGTTCTGGGGAAAGAACAGCTTATTGGCGTCTATATATGGAAATATTCAAGATTTTAGGAGTTTTTTTGCGGCGTTTCATACCTGGAAAGGTTTAATCCGCGTCAACACAGGAAGTGATCGCCAGCAGAAAGGAAACGATGCCTGCAGCGTGCCCCTGCTGGGGACAACATGTAACTACATCTCTAAATAACAATGGGTTTTAGTAGGGTAGAGGCTAGTTCCCGTCGATGCAGAGAACGGTCAACTGAGCATGCGCAAGTACTCGTCGCCTCCGTTGTTTGGGTAGGTTAGGGTTAGGGCGGGGTTAGGGTTGAAGTTAGCCAATCAGACGCAGAGTAGGGGCGGGGCTTCCTAGAAACCTAGCGCCTGGACGCTACGCGGGGCGTGTGGAGGCGTGGTAGAGGCATTTCGCGCATGCTCAGTTGACCGTTCTCTACTCCGTTTCCGTTCTCCGCATCGATGGGAACCGGAGCCCTAGCAAGAGAGAGTTACGTCACTCCGTAGACGTCAATGGGCCGCAGCAATGGCGGATCATGGGAGCCCTGGATGGTATCAAACAGTTTGCGTAGAATATGTGTCACGTTGGAATATACCTATATCTATATGTGAATGTAAAAATCTGACAATATTGGTGAGTAGTGACCAGAAATCGCGGCTAAGCAGTTCATTTAAATGACCCGCCAAGCGTCGTTTGGAACTACTCGGCGGCTACGTGAACCACGTGACCCTCTCGCCTTCTGACCCCTCAGTGACGCAACTCTCTCCTTCTAGGGCTCTGATGGGAACTAGCCTCTACCGCTTTGGTAGCCCTGTATTTCATACGTGCAGTCTCTCAACCGGGGGTCCGCGGACCCCATAGTGCTCCGTGGTGTAATTGCAAGGGGTCCGTGAAAATAAAATATCTTTAAAAAAAAGATCCTATGACATTTATAGAAATCGGATTATTTTACTCAAATGTGACTGAGACCTTTATCTACCTAAACTAAAAGGTAACAGGACTTTTTTCTCTAATTACATCTGTTTCACAAGTGTAATTTATTGTATTTTAATAAGAGATCTCGCTCCCATTTGCATTGTTAAAAGTTACTGCATAACAATTCTGTTGTTACATATATCTGAAAGTTACTGAATACATATTCTGTTTTGTTACATATATCTGAAAGTTACTGAATACATATTCTGTGTTGTTACATATATCTGAAAGTTACTGAATACATATTCTGTTTTGTTACATATATCTGAAAGTTACTGAATACATATTCTGTTTTGTTACATATATCTGAAAGTTACTGAATACATATTCTGTTTTGTTACATATATCTGAAAGTTACTGAATACATATTCTGTTTTGTTACATATATCTGAAAGTCACTGCATAAGAATTCTGTTTTGTTACATATATCTGAAAGTTACTGAATACATATTCTGTTTTGTTACATATATCTGAAAGTTACTGAATACATATTCTGTTTTGTTACGTATATCTGAAAGTCACTGCATAAGAATTCTGTTTTGTTAACTATATCTAAGTTACAACTGAAAGCTTTAAAGATCCTAAATAGGATGAGAGAAGTGCTTTGAATACACTAATGTTTGGACGCTGGTGTGCAAATTTGGTACAATGAATATGAAATTTAGCAAATATTAATAGAAGGTTGATAATATACATTTTTTCTGAACTTATTTCCTCATTTTGTGACGGACCAAATAAAACATGTTGGGTGTTCAGTATACAAGAAGAGTCAATTTTGTTATTTATGAGATTATTTAGATCAATCCAAAAAACATGAGAGTAGGTACAATCCCAAAATAAATGACATATGGTTTCATCCACATTGCCACAAAAGGAAGAACAGAGTGTGTCAGTATTAATCTTGTATTTTACCAGAAGGGACTTGACTGGATAACATCTGTGAAGCAGTTTAAATGTAACTTCTCGTACCTTATTTGTAATACAATATTTTTGTGATAAAACCCAAGTGTTCAGGACGTAATGCATGGACCACGACAAGACTTCCGGTCTCTACACTTGGTCAAGCTCCTATGAAGCACAACTTTTCCAGACAAAACAACACGGAAACACACGAAGCACTTGTTCACACAGCCAAAATTAAGGATAAAATACCAGGTGTTTACTTGTTTGGACCCAATAACAGCATGTTTTGCATGTGTGGCATTATTGTGTGTCTTTGTTGTGTCCCTTGCCACGCACAGTCGTCTCACACAGGTCGGTCTGCGGTTTGGTTTTCTCTCTGCATATCAGTGACGCCAGTCGCACATCCAAATGGTCAAAGCAAAATCTTACAGGGGGCCTGAAGTAATCCAGAAACATGCCCACGCAAACTCGTCACTTGTCACCTCCCTCATGAAATGCAAACTGCACACACCAACACATTACAAACCACACAACAGTCGTATAACGACTGAACAACTCAAGAGCCACCCATTTGCTTCAGCCCTACCAGGGGATTTGGTTAGCTGCTGTGGTAATCAGTACTCATTTGCAGCACCATGTATGCACCCAGATGGGGCTGAAATTACATCAGGAGGTCTGAGTTCACCCAAAATGCAAAAGGTAGTGTAATGTGAGACCTTATCGGTGACGCGTCCGCGTTGATAAGGAGGATTTTTCCAGGGTCCCGGGCACGTAGGGCACTGTCAGACGCACGGGGTGCAGGACCTTAGTTGGTCACTTGACTGTGTATCTATTGCAAATGAGAAATGCTGCCTTTGTGGCAAACCACATTGTTCTGGTACACAAGCAGCTAGTGGTCGCTGTCAGTCGGGTGTCACCGTGAGCAGGTGAATGTGTGTGTGACAGTGTATTTATTAAAATAATGCTTTTGTTTTTCTCACAAACACATGCAAAGGACATGGCGTAAACCTATGAATGAATGATGGTTTATTTGGAGCATGTAAATAAGCAGGATATGACGTACAGATAATCCATTGTCAGCGATGTGAAGTGACAAAACAAGCCCACACATCAAACTCAGCGGACACGTCTCCACATCTGTCAGATTATTTGTCACGTGTTGGAAAAGCAGTAGGAGGAAGTACACACTTATCTTACACACTACCCCCTCTCACCTACTCTTAAGGTGATTCAGCTCCTATACATTTCAGACCCACTTCCCACTGTACTGTGTAGTTCACACGCAATACAAAGTGGTGCTGCACAACACAAACTCACCTACTGTGAACAATCAATCGTTAACACAACTCATCACCGTGCCTATATGTCTCGATAAGCGGTGCTTTGTACTTCCTCTTGAGCTGTGCGGTGTTTGTGCTGTGTTTGAGCTCCATACTCACACTGTTCCACAGTTTGACCCCACAGATGGAGATGCCCATGCTCTTCACAGCTGTACCAGCACATCAATTCTGGAAGTTTAATCCCCCCCCCAAATTATATCCCCCTCCTCTATCTGGGCATGTGTTTGTAGTAGATTGTTTCTTCCTTTGGACACTATTTGTGCTGTTGAATTCTCCCAAATCCCTGAACTTCAAGGCACTTGACTTGCTGGTCAAGTTAGCTTGTTGTGACCTTGTTGGTGTGTTCACGATATCCTACATTATTAACCATCCTTAAGGCGCTTTTATTTAGTATACATAATGGGTGTATAGGTTGGTGTCGTAGGCATTACCCCATACCTGCACACAGCAGATCAGATATGGTAAAATAAATGAACAATACCGTGTGCAATGATTCATCATCTGGGATGTGACTTGCTTTTCTCATGGCTGCAATGCTCGGTGCAGCTTTGCTGGCACATGTTATGTGAGGTTTCCAGCAGATTGTGTGGTCTAGTATCACACCTAGACATTTATTTTCATATACTCCTTCTAGTGCGACATTGTCAATCACTGCTTTTATTTTGGTGTTTATTTTATAATTTCCAAACAACATCAACTTGTTGTTTTGTCCAGAGTTAAGGATCATTTCTTTTTGTCAAACCATTTTAATTTTTTCCATTTCTATTGTGGTCACCTCCAAAAGCTGCTGTAAATTCTCACCAGAACAAAACATATTAATGCCATCAGCAAACAGAACAAATTTCAATATTTTTGATACCTAGCACTTTATCATTTAAGTACAGAATGAACAGTTTTGGACCTAAAATGGATCCCTGGGGTACACCACAAGTAATATCCATGCATGACGATTTATGTTCACCTATCTTTACAAACTGCTGCCTGTTACTTAAATAGCTTCTCAGCCAGTTCTGCACCACCCCTCTGATACCATACCTTCCCAATTTGGTTATTAATCTGTTGGGTTCAATATGTCAAAGGCTTTTCTTCTTCTTTTCTTTTTTAGAGCTATAAATATGTCCACTGCAAACGTGTTGGTCTATGCAATTAGTTATTTCTTCACTTAATTCAGTGAGTGCCAGAGATGTCGATCTGTTTGGTCGAAACCCATACTGGCTATCTATCGGTCAGCAGATTGTGATTCTCAATGAATTTGTCAAGTTCAGCAGCAAGTAGTTTTCCCAATATTTTGAAGAATTGTGATAATAATGAAATTGGTCTGTAGTGTGCAAATTGGTGTCTAACTCTTTATATAAAGGTATGACTTTTGTGATTCTTTATTTTGCTTGGAACTTTACCAGTTTGAAAGGACACGTTATATATGCGGGTTAGTGGTTTTGCAATACTTCCAATTACTTTCTTTACTATTGTCATATCAATGTTATTTCAGTCAGTAGATTTTTTTGTTCTTGCGTTTGTTTACAGTGTCCATGATTTCCTTCTCTTCCACCGCTCTAAGAAAAAATGGAATTTGGATTTCTGCCCCCATTATCATAAACACTACCATTCCCAACTGTGATTGTTGGTGTGTCATTGATTTTTTTTCTGCCAGTTTTTAGGCCCCCACATCTATGTGCCATAATTCAGAGCAAAGTCCACTGCATAAAACCCGTTCATGTACCACCCCATCCATGCAAGCCATTATAAGTTTTAATCTTTCTTTTTATCACAGATTAAATGTCCCCTTTTTAAGCATCCAATTTTGATATCAGAAATTGAATTACAAAAGTTCAAATTCAACTTTGACTAGTTAATAGCAATTGTTGAATCCTGAATCTGGAGTGTGTGTGCATGCATGCACAATAATGCAGGTCAGGAAATCCCAGAAAGGTGAATCAAATCACCTGGACACAACGTTCACTGAGAGACACGTTTCATCATCATCTAAGTGACCTCTTCAGTCTCACCTGACTGCAGGTACCCCACCCTTATAAACAATACAGTGACTGCAGGTACCCCACCCTCATAAACAATACAGTGACTGCAGGTACCCCCACCCTTATAGACATTACAGTGGCTGCAGGTGTCCCCACCCTTATAAACAATATAGTGGCTGCAGGTGTCCCCACCCTTATAACAATACAGTGACTGCAGGTGTCCCCACCCTTATAAACAATACAGGGGCATTACCACCGAAACCAACGATCAGTTTCATATGTCAATTTGGTGTCACCATTAACTAGAGTTACAATGGTCATGTGTTCTATTCACAGACGGTTGGGGAATAGCTGCAATCGCAGCATGTTAAGAGGGTGACAGATGTACCCTCTTCACATAGATGGCGTCTTTGACTCCCCATTCACACCATCGTTCCTCCCTATCAAGGATGTGCACATCATCATCCCTGAAAGAGTGGCCTCTGGTCTGTAGATGGTGTAGACTGTGGAGTCCTGGTCTGTAGACTGTGGAGTCCTGGTCTGTAGATGGTGTAGGCTGTGGAGTCCTGGTCTGTAGATGGTGTAGACTGAGGAGTCCTGGTCTGTAGATGGTGTAGACTGTGGAGTCCTTGTGTGTAGATGGTGTAGACTGTGGAGTCCTGGTCTGTAGATGGAGTAGGCTGTGGAGTCCTGGTCTGTAGATGGAGTAGGCTGTGGAGTCCTGGTCTGTAGATGGTGTAGACTGTGGAATCCTGGCCTGTAGATGGTGTAGGCTGTGGAATCCTGGTCTGACATGTTAGCTCTCCTTTGTTGTGCCATCCTCTTGGCCAGCATCTGTTTAGTTTCCCCGATGTACAACAGCGTACACTATATCGCTCTGTTTGTGCCGGGGGACCTAATCCTTGGGGTGGACCAACTGTTTTGAGGTTTGAAAGCAACTGAGACGCAATTTTTTGGAAAATACACGTCTCAACTGTTGTGAAACTCCCACCACATACGGAATCACCACTGGCACCAACAGGCAGCTGCTTTCCTCCTCCCTCCAATCGACTGGATAGGTGGCTGTGTAAACAGCCTTTAACTTGGGGGACCTCACTGACCCTGATTTACGTCCAGTTCACTGTGTACTTCAAACCAGAGATTGTCTAGAATGGAGTTGTTCCATCTACACCAATATCTGAAGTCACCCCAAGGGGGTGAACCTGCGTGCTAAAATGGCGCCCAAGAGAGTAAAATGAACTGAGGTCACTGAAACTTTTCCGGAAAAAAAAACACTCTTTGAGAGATACTTTTCTGATTTGGGTTTGGAGGCTATTAGGAGATGGTGAATAAGAAGACACAACTGCCGTCGCTCACATATACAGGAAAGCATGAATCATCTAGGAAAAGACTGTTTTCCTCTGAGTATGCAAGTCTGATTATGAATATTCATGACCGCTGCCGTGAGAAAGCAAGGTGGAAGGGGCAGCTGCTAGCTAGTACCAGCGGTACTTCGATGATCCTGTGTCGTTGACAGTCTACTTGCTGCATAGCCCGGATTGAGGGTTCTGCTGGGTTTACAACAGGACATTTCTTAAGAACCCCCCCCCCCCTGTGGGCATTGCATCTCTACAATAAGTAAAGGCCTAGGGGTGCTTTTGTCATGCAACAACAGCTTAGTTTTGTGTAGCGCCTTCCAAGGAACCCAAGGTTGCTTTACACTAAATAAGAAAAAAAAGATCAAAACAAAGATCAAAAGACTACAGACCATGGACCTTAGTGAAAAGGTAGGGTTTCACTAGTATTGTATAATTGTCCAAAGCTGCAGCATTGCGGATCTCTGCTGGAATAGAGTTCCTAAGGGTGGGGGCTGCCACACTAAAGGCTCTAGCCCCAAAAGTCCGAAGGCTGGTGTGGGGGATGGGAAGCAATAGGTCCTGGGGGGTAAGGACATGGAGGGATTTGTAGGTGAGGATTTTATAAGAAATGCGGGATTTGACTGGGAGCCAGTGAAGGTGGACAAGGGTGGGAGTGATGTGTTGTCAGGGCTCAGTGTGGGCGAGCAGCTGAATTCTGCACACAGTGAAGCCTCCAATACAGTCCTGAGTGTTAATTTAACTCTGAGAGTGTACAAATTGACCCCAAGGATCTATTTTTACACTCTCGGAGTCAGGAATTGACTGTAGCCCAGACAGGACTCCATTGCAATACTCCAGACGGGAGGTGATGAAGGCATGGATGAGGGTCTCTGTCATGGAGTCTGGGAGTAATGGCCAGAGTCTGGAGATGTGTTTTCAGGTGAAAGAAAGCAGATTCGGTGACGGATTTGATGTGCGACTGAAATGAGAGGGTGGAGTCCAGAATGAGACCAAGGTTGCGGACTTCTGGGGATGGGCAGATGGAGCCATCGTCCACGTCGAGGAGAAGATCTCCAACCTTCTGGAGCAGCGCCTCGGGAGCCACAACTATGAG
>NC_079215.1:65897697-65993130 GCF_029633865.1 Lampris incognitus
AGAGTCTATACTATATGTGGAGGTGAGCCCAACTACATCTAGTTGGTACCGCTCCACCTCCCGCACCAGCTCAGACTCCTTCCCTGCCAAAGTGGTGACGTTCCACGTCCCCAGGACCAATCTGCGATGCCGGAGGTCGGCGCGCCCCGGTCCCCGCCTTTGCCTGCCCCCCGGCCTGCATCGCACCCTACCCAAAGGCTCATCACCGCTGGTGGTGGGTCCATGGGGTGAAACTGATGATGGTGATGATCCAAAGGATTAAGGGCTGGGTAAAGTTCTCCCCAGTGACGGGTGTAGACCGGTATTTAGTCTAGGCCGCTTTTGCACTCAAGCAATTTCTGTTTCTTCATTCAAATTTAAAGGGAAACAATATAATTCTCCATTAGCAGCCGTCATACTGAGCATCCTTTTGTGTGTCTCTGAAATGTCTCTGAAACAGCGCCAAAATGCTGTCCATTAGTGACGTCACTGGCACGCTGTGAATGTGAAAACTTAACTTGCTGGTACAGGAAATGCAGCTACTCCATACAGCTGGATAAGGAAATGCTTCTATACCGATCCCCGCGAGCCCGAGAGCAGGATAAGCAGTTTGGATAATGGATGGCTGGATGGATGAAACTCTGTTATTTACATTTTCTTATACAATGCAGCTCATCAGCGTACCAGGAGGTATGTTTTCACATAATTATGGCTCCAAATGGAGCGTTATCTCTCCAAGGACTCAAGAATTCAAGGATCTTTATTTTTCACATGCGCAGAGATACTTAAACATGCAGGGAATGAAAGGGATTTCCAGTTACTGTGCAAGAACATAAAATCAGCAAACAAATAAAATTATATATACATATATATATATATAAAGCGGCTGGATAGCTCAGTAGGTAAGAACGTCGGTTTTCTGTGCTGAAGATCGAGAGTTCAACCCCTGGTTGGGACGAGTCTCCAGTAAGAGTCCGTGGCTTACACTCCTAATGATATACAAGCCAGCTGGCTTGTATAGGATATTCGAGGTAGCTACCTTGGATATGACTGAGAGTAACGTGAATAGAGTCATACCGGCTTGGATGTTGCCCAGGTTAACAAGGTCCGCATCGGGTGTTGGGGAACCAGGGCAACCTGATGAGAAATGGACTACTGGAACAAGACATTCATGGACAAGGGCTGAGAACCTGGAACTGATGGAATGCTACTATAACAGCAGACCCCTGGAAAGGGGCTATATGAGGTGAATGTGGGAACTGTGGATCAGTAGGAGACCTACTTCCACACTGACTCCAAAGCCGCTAGTAGCTCAATGCTCGAATATCAACAGAAGGAAGCTACTGTCATAACTTGAGATGGAGAGGCTCCAACAGGATGACTATACCATGCAGTACCCTGAATGGTCACCCAGTTGGCAAGAGATACATGAGAACAGACTCCAACCAGCTGAAACAATCCTACCAGCAATGGCAGATGAAGGTACTGAGGTTCAAATGAGAAACATCGCCAGACTAAAGGCAGTGAACCCTCGGGCACGGTTTCCACAACTCAGTGAATGAGTACCATCACAAAGCTTGCTTGTGGATGTGAATACAGCCTTATGCAACATCAAAACTGCCACCATAACAGAGACCATCCATCCATCCACCCGTCCATTATCTGAACTGCGTATCCTGCTCTCAGGGTCACGGGGACGCTGGATTCTATTCCAGCAGTCACTAGGTGGCAGGTGGGGACACACCCTGGACAGGCCACCAGGCCATCACAGGGCCCACATACACACACACACACATTCATACCTAGGGACAATTTAGTACGGCCAATTCACCTGACTTACATATCCTGGACTGTGGGAGGAAACTGGAGCCCTCATAGGAAACCCAGGCACACATGGGGAGAACATGCAAATTCCACACACAGGATGACCTAGGATGATCCACCAAGGCTGGACTACCCCGGGGCTCAAACCCAGGACATTCTTGCTGTGAGGTGACCGTGCTAACCACTGCACCACCATGCTGCCTAACAGAGACCAATGAGCTTGTGTATGCCACTGCAACCATAATCCCAGAGATGCTTGGGTACAGGATTAAGAACACAGATATCCAACAGTACTCTCCATGGAAGAGAAGGCTGGAAGCCAAGCTCAAAGCAGCACAGAGAGATTTCAGCCAGTCAACAGAGAGGTAGAAAGGTGCGATGAAAGTCAGGCCCTGGCTGAAGAAGTACAGCAAGTGTCCATAAGTGAGGACATGGAAACTGCCAAACAAAGGCTCACAGCTCTGGCTGCCAGGCTGAAGAGATACACTAGAGAAGCAGAAGCCAAACGAGTAAATGGCCAGAATAAGATCCAAGCCATCAACACATATGCCCTACCACTTATCAGACACGCAGCTGGAATAATAAGCTGGCCAAAGGAAGAGATAAAGGCCACATATATCCGGACAAGGAAACTCCTCAGAATGCACAGAAGGCTCCACCCAAAGTCCAGCAGCCTGAGACTCCAGGATAAGCGAAAAGATGGGGGCTGAGGGTTAGTGATTATCAGGGCCACTATCCAGGATAAAACAAGGTATATCTATGACTACATCAGAAGGAGGGCCCCTTGGCTAAACTCCTGAGTCAGTACCTCAGGCAGCAGAAGACAGAGTGTGGAGGAAGAAGAGGAGATATCAGGGAAGATCAAGCCCTCCTTGGGATGCACATTCATCGGATAGAAGATGTAGCTGATATCGATAAATCCTACCAGTGACTAGAAAAGGCTAGACTGAAGAACAGCACAGAGGCTCTGATCATAGCAGCCCAAGAACAGGCACTCAGGGCCGGATCAGTTGAGGCAGGGTTCTACCACACAGGACAAGACCCAAGATGCAGGTTGTGCAAAGACGTCCCTGAGACAGTCCAGTCCTTAGTAGCAGGGTGTAAAATGCCAGCTGGGAAAGCGTACACTGAAAGGCATAACCAAGTGGCTGGGATAGTGTACATGAATATCTGTACTGAATACAGACTGGAAGTCCCCAAGTCCAAATGGGAGACACTGCCAAAGATGGTTGAGAGCTAAGATCCTGTGGCACTTCCAAGTTCCAGACTGACAAGCAGGTGCAGGCTAACCAACCAGACCTTGTGGTGGTCGACAAGGAACAGAAGACAGCCGTAGAGATCGATGTAGTAATCCTGAGTGACAGCAACATCAGGAAGAAAGAGCACGAGAAGCTAGAGAAACACCAAGGGCCGAGGGAAGAACTAGATCAGATGTAGAAAGTGAAATCCACAGTAGTCCCGGCCAGCGGTAATAGGAGCACTAGGGGCTGTGACCACAATACTGGGAGAGTGGCTCCAGCACATTCCAGGAACAACATCTGAGGTCTCTGTCCAGAAGAGTGCAGCCCTGGAAAGAGTTAATATACTGTGCATAACCCTAAAACTCCCCGGCCTCTGGTAAAGGACCCAAGTTTGAGGAAGACACACCAACCGAAAAAGGGTGAGAAGGAGATTTTTGATATAGATAGATAGATAGACAGACAGACAGACAGACAGACAGATAGATAGACAGACAGATAGATCGATCGATCGATCGATCGATCGATCGATAGATAGATAGATAGATAGATAGATAGATAGATAGATAGATAGATAGAGATACAAAGTAAAACGTGCAGTTAAATGAAGGGGATGCTCAGTAACTGTGCAAATCATCAAGTTAGATAAAAACTAATATATATGTATGCACATTTTCCCAGTCTCCAGAATCTTCTGGCAGTTACATTTGAAGTGACCTAGTGTGCCAGTGAGAGTGACAGAGATAGAAACAAACGGTGCGTACAGCATTGCGAGTGCCCGTGTGTTTTGTTAAAGAGAAGTGTGTGTGTGTGTGTGTGTGTGTGTGTGTTGAGAATCAGGATGGCCTAAGGACAGAAACTTGTGACGGCCATTTGTCTGCCGGATAATCTTATATGATGTTTGCTTACTTGTCTCTTTGCCCATGTACGATCTGTACTGTTTAACTTTAGTCTATACTGCTTAGAAATCATGGCACATTATTTTATTTCAACTATTTATTTATTTATTTGTATTTGTATTTTCTTACATATAGATATTTCATTTATTATATTTTATTCCTTTAACTCCCACCTTCTCATCTCACGGCCAACTGGGAGGAGACTCCGGGGTAGACCCAGAACTCGCTGGAGGGACTGCGTGTCCAGTCTGGCCTGGGAACGCCTTGGGATCCCCCAGGAGGAGCTGGAGGGTGTTGCTGGGGGAGAGGGACGTCTGGAGGGCCCTGCTTAGCTTGCTGACCCCGGAGAAGCGGCTGATGATGAATGGATGAATATATAGTAGCTGAATGAACTTAAGAGTCGGTGAGGAGGGGTGTCAGTGTACACTTCCTCCTCCTCCTCCTTTTCCAACATGTGACACATAATGTGGTGTATGCGGAGATGTGCTCACTGAGTGTGTAGATTTGTTGATCACTTCAGGTTATTGGCAATGGATTATCTGTATGTTATATCCTGCGTATTTACATGTTCGAAACAAATCATCATTCACTCATTCACTCATTCATTCATGCCCATGTGCCGCTGGTAAGTTTGTGTCTGCCACCCACAGGCCTGAGCGACATCAGAGGAAGACAGGAAGGCTCCGCACCAAAGCTTTTGTTGGTAGAAAATATTGTAATTTGCTGTCACGAATAATTTATTTCAACCAGACGCTTCTGTCCCAGAACACAGAAAACTATAAATGCTCTGACTTTGTTTTAGTTCCTCGTGATCTGTCGCTTGTTTCCGGTTTTATGTTTTTGTTCTTGAACCGGCTCAGAGTCTTGGTTTGGATCATAGAAAGCACGTGGGGTTTTACAATTAATTGTTAATTTTTGATCACAGTTTTTTTTGTTTTGATGGTTAATTTTCATTTGTTTACATGTTTTGTCTTGTTTTTTTTTTTTGGTTAAATATTTTTTTTGTTTTTTATTCAAAATTAACAATCAGTCAAACATTTATCAAATCAAAATCAAATGTTTAATCAAAAAACGAAATAAAAAAAAGGTTTTTGAAGTTTGAACCAGTTCCAAGTCTTGGTTTAGATCACACACAGCTGTTGACAGTGAAAATGAAAATACAGTTAAAATAAGGCCAGCGCCCCACATGGACTGCCAAGTGGCTTTCTTACCTTTTAAAAATTTAATTATAACACATTAGCGTGTTAACAGTTTATGTACACATTACAGTGTGTGTGTGTGTGTGTGTGTGTGTATCCAAGTATGCAAATCAATTTTGTATTTTTCCATTAAATTCCATTAAATACCTGCGTGTTTCTGTGTTTCTCACTCCAGTTGTGGTTTAATGAGGTTTTAACACCAATGTCATTTATCCCTGGTGTCTAATCATTATCAATTAGAACTAATTAGAACTTAATGCAATGCAAAATGCACGCGCACACTTCCTGCAGAGGCTTTGTGGGAGAACGCTGGTGACTTTGGGTCTTGATTGTCATTAAAAGAGAAATTTGCTGGGTATTCTCACGTTTGGACGGGCTGTGAATAACTCGGCTGTTTATGACGACATCAACACTAATTCCAGGGGTGTTGAAGACAACACACACTATAATCTAATATGCTGTCATTACTTCTAACGGCCTAACATCCTCTTTGTCTCCGTTAATTGCGAACAACGCCGGGAGTGCCAAAAAAGCACAACTATGATGCTGAAATATGAGACAGTGTAGGAAAAAAGAAGAGAAATCAGCCGGTAAACATCGTCACATCTGGTAAACTTCACCACATCTGGTACTTTAAAGGCTTCTCTGGTGTTTAATATACACGTCGTTCGGCAGACCAGAAGTAAATTGGAATAATGCGTCGGTACACAACGGCTGCCAAGTGTGTCAGCGGTTGCAAAACGATAAAGCACAAAGACATGAGGATTAAATCAGCATCAGCTCATGTTAGCTCATGTCACAGCAACTTGGAAACACTGCTTAACATTCACATTGTGCAGGGAATGTCCCGTCATCGACCTTCTGCGGCCCTTTAATTTCTCTGTTATTTAATTTCTCCTTGTTATGTGGAGCCGAAAGTGCAACACAAAGGGTGATGACTGACATTTGAAGACATTCACAACATGGTATTTGAAGAGCCAGCATAATTAAAGTCACATTTAAAGGCGTTAAAGGGTATGTTGAATATGTATGGAATAGAAATGCACTGCGGTTGTGACTCAGTCAGAAAGTTCTCACGTGGGTTGTATAGGTGACGGGTTCCCGGACGTTTCTGTGCTGTCACCCACCTGTGGAGATTTGTTTTGTTTAAAGTCTTGATGTGGAATACTGAATTCATTCATTTATCCTTTTCTTTTGTCTATAATATCAACAGCAAGTTTCAGAGGAGCACATTTTCTGCGATGGAGAGGCTATGGAAATGCTGTTTTTTTACATCCATTATCCAAACTGCTTATCCTACTCAGTGTCGTTTGTAATATCTGACCGGGCATATGCAACATGTCATATCCCACCATCTGGGTTAACATAGTTACCGTAAATGAGCCCTGATATTGGGAAATCACAAAGCAAATATGCAAGGCTTTTCTCTCTTCTTTGCTTGACTCTCTCCCTTCACTGGCTCCTTTCACTGTAGAGACTGACTCTGTTGAAAATTACAGTAGTGCCTTAAGTATGGCCCTCTCCAGTCTCCCCGATTCAGCTGCACCTCTCACTACCAGAGCTAGATGACTAAAGAGGCCTATACCCTGGTTTGATAACGAGACCAGTGCTCTTAAGCAGGCCTGCAGGAGACTGGAACGTAAACGGCGAAAATCAAAATTGGAAGTTTTTACCCATCTTGGCATGAGTGTTTATTAAAATACAAGCGTGCTTTATCTGCTGCAAATGCAGCAGATATCGCTCACTTAATAAACATAACCCTGGATTTGTCTTTGACACTGTATCTAAACTTATTAAAAAGCGGCCGTCTATTAGCTGTTCACCATTCACAGCCCATGAGTTTCTAGACTTGAAACCTGAATGTGCAAAAATACTCCAGTCTGTGTTGTCAAAACAGTCCGGGAGTTCAGAGACTGCTCCTTCTGGCCAGACAGTGATTGTCTTAACTGCTGGCTTGACCCGTTTTATTAGGGTTTTGTAGGCTGGGATCAGGAACAGGTCAGAATGCCCCAGGTTGAGACAGGGAGTAGCTTTGTATGAGTCCTTAATGTTTGTGTAGAGATGGTCCAGGGTGTTTTGTCCTTTAGTGGGGCAGGAGATATGCTGATGGAATTTGGGCAATACAGCCCTGAGGTTAGCCTGATTAAAATCATCACCTATGATAAAGGCTGTTGGTCTGTTGTCTATTGATGGCACATTGTAGCTGCTTAAGTGCTACCTAAGCATTAGCATGTAGGGGGATGTATACAGTGGGGATGGTAATAGCCATACGCTCCCTGGGCAGGTAAAAAGGCCTGCACTGAATCATAAGGAGCTCGAGATCAGCAGGGCAATGCCTTTCAACGATCTTTATATTGTTGCTCCAAGAATTATTGACATAAATACTCAAACGGAGTCCCTTGTCCTGTCGGCACGGAAGGCTGTGCGGCCTGCTAGCTTGACTGTCGAGTCGGCTATGTTGCTGTTGAGCCAAGTCTCATCAGCAGACAGCAGTTCTGCAGCCTTTTCTGAGAGGACAGCTTGAGTCTTATCTCGTCCATTTTGTTAGCTAACGAGCCGACATTAGCCATGAAGATGTTGGGGAGGGAAACCGGAGGAACACATTGTGTCTGCTATAATAATATTACACCAACATTTTCTGACGTTAAATATGGTTTAGCTCAGGGCCCAGTTCTTGGCCCTCTACTTTTCTCCCTTTTATAATTCACCTCTTGGCCAAATTATATGCAGTTATGGAATAAATTTCCATTTCTATGATGATTATACTCAGATGTATGTGCCTATAAGAGCTGATGATCATACTCAAATGACTAATTTAGAGGCCTGCTTGGCTGCTGTGAAAAATTGGTTGTCACTAAACTTTCTGCTTTTAAATTCAGATAAAATTGACATCCTATTCATTGGCCCTGCTGGACTCAGACACCAATTTAATCAAGTAACAATAACAACTGAAAACTCTGTGATTTCACAAAGTGTTGCAGCCAATAATGTTAGTGTTACATTTGATCCCAGCCTTTCCTTTGATTAGCGCATTAAAGAACTCACCAAGACTGCCTTTTTTCACTTACATTACATAGTTAAAATTCGATCTTTCCTATCCATGGCTGACGCAGAGACATACTAGTACTAAAGGTATTCAGATGGTTCAGGATGCTGCAGCTAGAATCCTAACTAAAACTAGAAAATTCGACCATATTATACAAATTCTTGCTTCCCTTCATTGGCTTCTTATCCATGTCAGATAATACTTCAAGGTGCTTCTGCTGACTTATAAAATCCTAAATGGGCGTATCCCATATTACCTGTCTGATGTCCTTAAATCGTACATTCCATCTCAAACTCTCCACTCTCAAAATACAGGGCTCCTGTGTGTACCCAAAGTTAAAAAGAGGTCAGCTGGTGGCAGGGCCTTTTCCTATCGAGCCTCGATCTTGTGGAATAACCTGCCTGCTGCCATCAGACAACCAGAGTCTGGGTCAGTTTCTGTCTCAATGAACCTACCAAGCACTGTTCTGCCGACAAGATCATAGCGTATAGCTGTTCTTGCTTGAATTTTGTGAAACAATTTCATAACTTTGGAATGGACAACCATTCTGTACCAAAAATGTTTTGTGTTGAAGTAAACACTTCAAGTAATAAAAATTAAAAAAAGAAATAAAAGAGAAATATAAAATATTCTAACAGATTTACTCTGAAAAGCCTTCCTGTGAAAGTGGGTTTTGAGAAGTGAGTTAAAAGAAGTCACTGAGTTTGCTCACCTAATTTCCTCAGGTAGGGAGTTCCACAGCTGCGGGGCTCTAACGGAAAATGCCCGGTCTACCTGAGGAGTACAGGCAGTGGCTAGGCTCATGGGGTGTGAGTAAATCTGTGACATAGGTAGGAGCAAGGCCATGTAGGACTTTAAAAGTTTAAAATCAATTTTAAACCCAACAGATAGCCAGCGAAGTGTTGCAAGAATGGGAGTGATATGGTCTTGTCTCTTGGAATTTGTTGCTGAGATTTGGACGAACTGGAGATGGGAGATAGATTTTTGAGCCCTGAATACAGGGAATTACAACAATCCAGACACGATGAAATGAATGTATACATGACTTTTTCAAGGTTCATTTGCGATAGATTTTTTTTTTGCACTGTCTTTGCCATGACAGGTTGGTACTGGTGGCAAGGGCTTATACCCAGGACGACCAGTCACCCATCATGACTGCAGGAGGCTGCAGGAAACTCCAGACTGTCGAAGAACCGCCTAATGCGTGCCGTCAAAAACATTACTTTTCTCTTGGGGTGTGCTCCCCTAGCTTTTGTCTCAATAGACTTCCCACAGTGGTTGGCCATGAACAACCTCTGGGGACCACTGCAGCTCCAAGATCCCCTACCAAGTTTGCCCAGTTACTGTGTGTGGCCGCGAGGAGGCTTGGCAGGGGTCTTGGCGAAGGAGAGGCTATGTACTTGGCAGGGGAAAGCTTACACACTGGGCTGCCTCCTTGTTCACCACAAGGGCTAGCTAACGGCAGCAAGCTGTAAGCGAGAGGTTAGAAAAGCAGGCGGTAAACAAGCATGCCTCTTTCCTCTAACTGCTGCACTACTGCACTATACTCACCACGCATCTAGGTCCACTACAGTTGAAACGATATGCACACTACGTCATCAATTCCAAATTAAAGTAAGCCCATTTCAAAATTGCCTTCCAACACCTGTTAACTCATGTGCTCAAACCACTGGCTCAGCACGCTAAAACTACGCAAACTCCCACGGAGAAAAATGCATTAGCAAAACTGCCAACCGGCCTAGTGGGCAATATATTTCACTGCAGCAAATTCGAGCATTGCCAACAACAATTTTAATCAACTCAACTCTATATATAATTAATACATCAGGACTCACCAGTCACTTGAAAACAAAATCCATCCTTTGTTCCTTTCTGATGAAATCATTGATCACCTTCAGCTTTGGTTAAGTGCCCCACAAAGCCTTTGCTTGTGTGAGCCCCCCCCCCCCCCCCAAGCTTAGGTCTTGCCCCCCCCCCTTTCAAATATTTCTTTATTTCACACAGCACTGCGCAACTGCTGCCGTGAGCTATGCATCGCAAATTGTGGTCACTCACTCATGGACGACCCTAGAGGAATGCTTAGTAGGGATGTTTAGTAGGACACGCTCGCAACTCGCATCAGGTGCACCGGAGGTCTGGATGGTTTTGTGCTTGTTATCTTGAAAACTGCCTGGGAAATGGAATTCGAGGCAAATCAGCCATGATGTCAGTTTCTTTGTTAGCCGCCATTCTTTTCAGTTCCCAGCAGTCGCAGGGCATTACGCGCCCCATGGGGTGAAGAAATAGCTATGCTTATTGGTTTATATTACGACCTTATATTATGACATTGTTGTTTCTAGCCCCCTCCCTAGACTTTATGCCCTCGAACATGCTAAAATAAATGCTAAAATAACAAAATAAAATGCACAGGCAGGAATACAAGAACAAATGGAAATAATAGTGATGATATTTTGCAAACTCTCTATGACAACACAATTAATATGTAGACCATGTTCGAAAAGGGCGTAGGATGAAGTAAAGAAAACTATTGCACAGCTACTGGTCTTGAATTTGTAAATAACTTTGACCTGTTCTGGGCGAGACCCCTCCCGCTGAAAAACGATGGCCTCCACCCAAACGAAACTGGTGCTCAGCTGCTGTCACACAACATCGGACAGTGCCTAGCTAAATGACATAAGGACTATGATGCATGTAATATTCAGACTGGCATCTCAAATAGGGAGACCAGGGCAAAGAAAGTTTTGAGCAGAGAGTCTTATTTGGTCTGTGTGAAATGTCTTGGCCCTGTAGAAAGGCCCAGCCATGATAAAAAGCTAAACCTGGCTCTGTTAAATATCAGGGCACTTACAAATAAGACCTTCTCTATAAACGATCTTATCTGTGAGGAGAAGCTAGATTTTATTCTTTTAACAGAAACTTGGCTTGGTTCAGATGGAGCTGCCCTTCTAGCTGAAGCATCTCCTCAAAACTCCAGTTTCTATACGTAAGGGTAAGAGGGGTGGAGGACTGGTAGCCATTTTCTCAGATGTTTTTAAATGTAAGCACTTGCATCTAGGCAGTTTCTCATCCTTCGAGTATCAGGTGACCTTATTGGAAAGTCAGTCTTCTGTGTTACTGGTTACTATTTATTGGCCCCCAAAGCATACAGCCCTATTTTTACCTGAAATATCAGAACTACTGTTGATTTGTTTTACTTATTATGACAGAAGTCTAATTTCTGGGGACTTTAATTTGCAAGGGGATAACTCCTCGGACGGTAAAGCTATGGAGTTTGTACAGCTTCTGCTTTCCTTTGATTTTATTCAACATGTTGTTGGGGCAACCCACAACCTTGGCCACACCCTAGATTTAGTGATCTTTAGTGTTGGCAAGATTGTTGATACTGATTTATCAGATCACTACTGTTTGTTTTTTCACATGATTGTCTCTGACTTAGCAAAAAACAACACAGCGTGTATAATAAAAAGACGTTTTCTTGGTCCTTCTGCAGTCATTAACTTCCCTCATCACTTTCGCAGTCTTCCTCTGTCGGTTGATATTTCCTCAGTGCATGACAAAGTTAACCATTTCAACTTTAAACTAGAGTCAGCTCTCAACATAGTGGCTCCTATGAAAACTAAAAAGAAATCACAGACTACAGTAATACCCTGGAAGACTGAGCAAATATGGTTGCTCAAGAGGGATTGCCATAGAGCAGTGCGAATATGGGGGGGAAGAAAAAGTAAGCTTACAATCCATGGCGAGATTTTTAGAAAATCTATATTTGTTTATAACAAAGCCCTGCGCTGTGCAAGGCAGGCTTATTTCTCTGACATGGTAAATGAAAATAGGAACAATTCCAGAGTCTTATTTTCCACAATCGATCACCTTATAAATCCTTGCCAGTGTCATGAGCAGTTATGCCCTGCATCCAAATCAAAATGTGATGTGTTTGCATCATTCTTTGATAATAAAATCATTAATATCCGAACAGGTATCATGAATAAGGTTGTTAACCCAAACAGTCAAACGACTACTAACGACTCTCCGGGAAATATATTTCCTTTTGCAAAATTAGTGAAGAGGAACTTCGTAAAACCATCTCGCAGATGAAGGCATCCACCTGCTCTCTGGATGCAATTCCCACTGCCTTTTTAAAGAGGTCTTAGGTAGTTTGATTGGGGGTGATTTGGATATTGTAAACTGTTCTTTAGAATCTTTCCTAATTCACTGAAAACAGCTATAGTAAAGCCCTTACTCAAGAAGAATAATCTTGATCCGTCGGTGCTGAGCAATTATAGGCCTATTTCTAAACTGCCTTTTCTGGGTAAGATTTTGGAAAAGGCAGTGTATAAAAAAACTGGATGGGTTTTTGCATGAAATCAAGATTCATGATACATTTCAGTCTGGTTTTAGAAAAGGACACAGTGTTGAAACAGCACTTGTACAAGTAGTAAACGGTCTCAGAGCGATCGCTGAGGATAAACATGTTTCCATTCTTTTACTCCTTGATTTGACAGCTGCCTTCGATACAGTCAATCATGATATACTTTTAGACTACCTTGAGAATTGGATTGGCCTTTCAGGCACTGCCCTATCATGGTTCTACACATATCTTACTGGCAGAAGCTATTTTGTTAGTCTTTCTGACCATGTCTCAGACAAACGTAATTTTCTCAGGTATTCCGCAGGGTTCCATTCTTGATCCTTTATTTTTCTGCCTATACATGCTGCCGCTTGGGAAAATTATCTGTGATCATGGAGTGAATTTCTATTTTTATGCTGATGATACTCAGTTATGTTAATGTGTAGCACCGGATAACCCCAATGCTCTCAATCCCTTGATGAATTGTCTGTCTAGTATTAAACAATGGATGAGTGAAAACTTTCTCAAACTGAACGAAGACAAGACAGAAATTCTCATTATAAGCACCAATGCACAGAGAGAAATGATATCAAGTAGAATGGGAAGTCTGGCTGTACAGAATAAGACTGTAGTAAAAAAAAACCTGGGTGTCATCATTTACTCTGAGTTGGATTTTAAATCACATATCAACAATGTTGCAAAGGGTGCATTTTTTCACCTAAAGAATATTGTTAGAATTAGACCTTACCTCTCCCTGGAAGACGCCAAAAAGGTGACACATGTGTCTAGACTATTGCAATGCACTTCTTACTGGTTTACCCAGAAAAAAAAAGTATCGATAGGCTGCAACTAGTACAGAACGTGGCAGCGAGGGTCATAACAAAAATCAGGATGAGAGATCACATTACCCCAGTTTTAGCATCTTTACACTGGCTTCCTGTAGCATTGAGGATTGATTTTAAAATAATTTTACTTGTGTTTAAAGCTCTACATGGATTAGCACCCTCATACGTATCTGACTGCTTATCTGATTATGTTCCAGGCCGCTCTCTTAGATCCTCTGGTGCTGGCCTGCTCAATGTTCCTAGAATGAACTACAAAAAGTGTGGCGAAGCAGCATTTTGTTTTTATGCACCGACGGCTTGGAATAGACTCCCCCAATAAATAAGAGAAGAAGCAACGTCCATAGATAGTTTAAGAATCAGCTCAAGACCCATTTTCATGCTCTTGATTTTAATTAATTCTACTTTATATTTATTTTACTCTTATTTTTTTTGTCTTGTACTATGGTTTTATTTCTTGCCTTGTTTTATGTTTTTTGCCTAGGTCTGTGTTTTATTACTTTTAACTTATTTTATCTGTATTGTTGTTGAGTTTTATTGCCCCCCTTGTTTTTAATGTAAAGCACGTTGAGCTGCATTTTATGTATGAAAGGTGCTATACAAATAAAGTTTATTATTATTATTATTATTATTATTATTATTATCACCTGAGGCCTTCTAGCATGCCCCAGGAGTTTCCCAATCACTACAAATCAAAAATTGATTGTTTAATTGTGTTGTCACTCTATATTTACCCCCCCCCTCTTTTTCTCCCCAATTGTACTTGGCCATTTACCCCACTCTTCCGAGCTGTCCCAGTTGCTCCTCAACCCCCTCTGCCGATCCGGGGAGGGCTGCAGACTACCACATGCTTCCTCCGATACATGTGGAGTCACCAACCGCTTCTTTTCACCTGACAGTGAGGAGTTTCACCAGGGGGATGTAGCACGTGGGAGGATCACGCTATTCCCCCCAGTTCCCCCCTGCCCCCGGGATAGGCACCGACCAGAGGACTAGAGCGCTAGTGCAGAGACCAGGACACATACCGGTTCAATTGTGTCTGTAGGGACGCCCGACCAAGCCGCCCTAGTTATGTACTGACAACTTGGCAGTAAGTTAAACACCTTCTGCTGATCCCCGTGTTGGTAGGCAACGGAATAGACCGCCACGCCACCCGGACACCCTGTCACTCCATATTTATGTCAAGTACACTGTTTATGAGCAGAGCCTGCAACCAAAGACACAGCAGGCCCTGTTTGAAGAAGCGCAGGCGGAGGCAGGTGCATCAAGCTGCAGCTCCACATAGTGGGTTTACGGTTATGATAGTAGCTGAAATCGAACCAAAACGACTGTTAAAAATCAAACAGATAATTTTTATAATTGTGATATTATAAAGTATTTTAACAACAATATTATAATTGATAATTTGTAATACTTTATTAAATAAAAATTACACGTCTCAAAAATGGTAGGACTTGCAGAGAAGGCCCTGAGGGCTCTGACAGACCTCCTCTGCATCTCACATCTTATGTAATCTGCTGACTATAAGATTTATAGTTGTGAGGACATCATCTATTTTTTATTGCTACATAATATTACGTGTACATCTCTATCAGTGGGTTTTATTACACGTGTGACATTAAGGTGCATGCTGATATATTTTTACATGATAACTCTGTAAAATACCACTTGCTACACGGTACTAAATAAGACAAATTTGTTTTATAGTCACTTCAGCCATCATTTTATTTTTAGGGCAGACGAATAAACCTGGAATTAAACTCTTGCATCTGGACCTGAGGTGAACTTGGTGTTTTTGTTGTTTTCTTTTATCAAATTTGAACTTTTATACTTCTCAATTTCATGCCCTCATGCCAGTTTCTGAGAGGTCATTTGTATAGGCGGCAGTGGCGGCTGGCCAGTAGAGGGCGCTGGGGCGCCACCCCCTTCAAACATCAAGAGATGAAAATCTACTGAAACATGTTAAATATAATTTAGTTGCATGATTTTTGGAACCCTTTGGATCCAAATGGTATTTGGTTGATTTCTGTCTGAATACCTGGGCGAGGGGCGCCGGCCAAACCATACCTTATGTAAGCCTCAAACGCGTGATTTTTTTTTCGTACCCGTTTTCCGGAAACTCTGCCTCTGATTGGCTAGTACTCGTTGCCTCCGTTGGTTAGCTTGGCTAGGGTTAGGGTGGGGTTAGGGATAGGGATAGGGTTAGCCAATCAGAGCTAGAGTAGGGGCGGGTCTTCCCGGAATCCAGGTGGCCAATCAGAGGCAGAGTTCCCGGAAAACGGGTACAAAAAAAATCACGCGCCTCAAACTTGCGGCGAGCAGGTGACCTGAGGCTGCTCTCTGACTGGTTTCTTCAGATTTTCCAGGGGGCGCAGTTCTGTGCTGCCCCAGACACACCCGCTTTTATTGGCCTTGAATTAGTATTGTTTTAGTGTTTTTTGATCTAATGTGATTGGACAATTCTAGTGGCTGTCAATCATGTTCACGCCCACCACCACGCCTCGTCTTGACTGTCAATCATCCACCGCCTACCAACCCTGATAACATCTATAGGCTGCACGGTCCTTCTTAATAACTCTGTGACTGTGTGGACGTTAAAGCAGCTGGCAGGTGTGCTGCGCCCAGGTCAATTGCGCCCCCCCCCCCCAAAACATTTTTAGCAGCAGCCGCCACTGAGCGGGGACGGAAGAGAACATTTTCCAACCCCGTTATTATCAAATGTCAGTCTTAAGTTGTAATGTGTTGTGTTCCACCGCCATCATCTGTTTTGTTTAGCTTAGTTTAGTTTTTTGTTGGTTTCTTCAGAATAGAAGTTTCTCTCTGCTTCTTTGTCAGAACATCTGGGTGCGAATTTGTCCCACGTTCTGTTCCCCGGCTTCCTGCTCATATTGTGTGCTCATATGAATACGATGCCCTCTAAAGTGTAATCCTGCAAATCTGAGCTTCTTCCTCTGTGTGTGTGTGTGTGTGTGTGTGTGTGTGTGTGTGTGTGTGTGTGTGTGTGTGTGTGTGTGTGTGTGTGTGTGTGTGTGTGTGTGTGTGTGTGTGTACGCAGCATTGTCTCAGTAATTGCCGGGCTCGTGTCTCTGCCGGTGCGGCGGGGAAATGAGCAGTAAATGTGTTTCTTTTTGGTTGAACTTGGTTGAACAGCAGCCAGCAGTCTCCCTGGCTCTTCCTCCGAGGGGCGCTATTCATTGTTTAAACATCTGTCTTTCTATTGCAGCTCACCGCTCAGCCACTTGACGGCATCTGTTTGTGCGCGGGCGCGGGCGGGCGGGCGGGCGTGTCTGTGTGTGTGTGTGTGTGTGTGTGTGTGTGTGTGTGTGTGAGGGGGGGGGGAGAGAGCGAGAGAGAGAGAGGGAGAGAGGAGCGGACAACAACAGCAGAAGACACCTCCTTCCTGCAGCTGTCAGAGCCTCAGTCTGTACTTTGTCAAAGGTAGAATACGGGGGACAGCCTGGGTAGATTCACCTACTGTTCACCTCCTGGTAGGATAGGGGGGGACAGCCTGGGTAGATTCACCTCCTGATAGGATAGGGGGGGACAGCCTGGGTCGATTCACCTACTGTTCACCTCCTGGTAGGATATGGGGGGACAGCCTGGGTAGTTCACCTGCTGTTCACCTCCTGGTAGGATATGGGGGAACGGCCTGGGTAGATTCACCTACTGTTCACCTCCTGGTAGGATAGGGGGGGACAGCCTGGGTAGATTCACCTACTGTTCACCTCCTGGTAGGATACGGGGGGACAGCCTGGGTAGATTCACCTACTGTTCACCTCC
Source organism: Lampris incognitus (assembly GCF_029633865.1). NCBI lineage: Eukaryota > Metazoa > Chordata > Actinopteri > Lampriformes > Lampridae > Lampris > Lampris incognitus. The sequence continues at coordinate 65,914,850 of NC_079215.1, forward strand.
TGGTAGGATAGGGGTGGACAGCCTGGGTGGATTCACCTACTGTTCACCTCCTGGTAGGATATGGGGGGATAGCCTGGGTAGAGTCGCCTACTGTTCACCTCCTGGTAGGATACGGGGGGACAGCCTGGGTAGATTCACCTACTGCTCACCTCCTGGCCACAGTACCGTAGATTATATAATCACAGACCTTGACCCTTCCTCTCTCAGCTCATTCACTATTGAACCACTGACCCCTCTGTCTGATCACAGCTAAATGACCCTGTTTATTACAAGAGCAGACACTAAAATGGTACCACACATACAACCCAGTAAGCTGCACAATATCAGAAATTCATACAGGTGGGACCAAAACAGTGCAGTGCTGATAATTACCGAGGCATCTGTGTGAACAGTAATCTGGGGAAGGTCTTCTGTAGTATTATGGATGCCAGACTTCTGAACTTCCTTACCAAGCACAATGTCTTGAGCAAAAGCCAAACTGGATTTATACCAAAACACCACACAACCCGTCATATTTACACCCTACATACCCTAATTGATAAACATATAACACAAAATAAAACAAAAAAGTATGCCTGTTTTATTGACTTCCAAAAAGCTTTAGATTCTATTTGGCATGCAGGACTGTTCTACAAAGTTATTGAGAGTGGTGTAGGGGCTCAAACATATGATATTATTAAATCAATGTATTCTGGCACTATGTGTAGCATAAAAACTGGCATGAAAAGAACAGAATTCTTTACCCAAGAGTGAGGTGTCTGGCAGGGCTGTACCCTCAGCCCTGCACTCTTCAATATCTACATCAGTGAATTGGCTGCTATACTAGAAAAGGCCTCTGTTCCCGGGGTAAGTCTCCCCAACAAGGAGGCGGAATGCACCCGCAATTGGTACAGAACAGGTAGAGTACTGCACACACTACACCTGTCTAGGATTAAAACTTCTTCTCGCTCCCTCTCTCTTCTTCTCACTCTTTCTCTCTCTCTTCTTCTCGCTCCCTCTGTCTTCTTCTCGCTCCCTCTCTCTTCTTCTCACTCTTTCTCTCTCTCTTCTTCTCGCTCCCTCTGTCTTCTTCTCGCTCCCTCTCTCTTCTTCTCACTCTTTCTCTCTCTCTTCTTCTCGCTCCCTCTGTCTTCTTCTCGATCCCTCTGTCTTCTTCTCGCTCCCTCTCTCTTCTTCTCGATCCCTCTCTCTTCTTCTCGCTCTTTCTCTCTCTCATCTTCTCGCTCCCTCTGTCTTCTTCTCGCTCTTTCTCTCTCTCATCTTCTCGCTCCCTCTCTCTTCTTCTCACTCCCTCTGTCTTCTTCTCGCTCCCTCTGTCTTCTTCTCGCTCCCTCTGTCTTCTTCTCGCTCCCTCTCTCTTCTTCTCGCTCCCTCTCTCTTCTTCTCACTCTTTCTCTCTCTCTTCTTCTTGCTTCCTCTGTCTTCTTCTCGCTCCCTCTGTCTTCTTCTCGCTCCCTCTCTCTTCTTCTCACTCTTTCTCTCTCTTCTTCTCGCTCCCTCTGTCTTCTTCTCGCTTCCTCTGTCTTCTTCTCGATCCCTCTGTCTCCTTCTCGCTCCTTCTGTCTTCTTCTCGCTCCCTCTGTCTTCTTCTCGCTCCCTCTCTCTTCTTCTCGCTCCCTCTCTCTTCTTCTCACTCTTTCTCTCTCTCTTCTTCTCGCTTCCTCTGTCTTCTTCTCGCTCCCTCTGTCTTCTTCTCGCTCCCTCTCTCTTCTTCTCACTCTTTCTCTCTCTTCTTCTCGCTCCCTCTGTCTTCTTCTCGCTTCCTCTGTCTTCTTCTCGATCCCTCTGTCTTCTTCTCGCTCCCTCTGTCTTCTTCTCGCTCCCTCTGTCTTCTTCTCGCTCCCTCTCTCTTCTTCTCGCTCTTTCTCTCTCTCATCTTCTCGCTCCCTCTGTCTTCTTCTCGCTCTTTCTCTCTCTCATCTTCTCGCTCCCTCTGTCTTCTTCTCGCTCCCTCTGTCTTCTTCTCGCTCCCTCTCTCATCTTCTCGCTCCCTCTCTCTTCTTCTCACTCCCTCTGTCTTCTTCTCGCTCCCTCTCTCTTCTTCTCACTCTCTCTCTCTTCTCTCTCTCTCTCTTCTTCTCACTCTCTCTCTTCTTCTCGCTCTCTCTCTCTTCTCTCTCTCACTCTTCTTCTCACTCTCTCTCTTCTTCTCGCTCTCTCTGTCTTCTTCTCGCTCTCTCTCTCTTCTGCTCTCTCTCTTCTCGCTCTTTCTCTCTCTCTTCTTCTTGCTCTCTCTCTCTCTTCTCACTCTCCTCTTCTTACTCTCTCTCTCTCTCTCTCTCTCTCTCTCTCTCTCTCTCTCTCTCAATTCAATCCAACTCAGTGATGCTTTATTGTCATTAATTACAATGTTGCCAAAGCAAAACAGGTCAACAGAGCACTAAACAAAAAACAACCCCTCTCTCTTCTCACTCTTTCTCTCCTCTTTTCTCGCTCTTCTCTCTCTCTCGCTCTCGCTCTCTCTCTCCCCCCCCCCCTCTCTCTCTCTCCCCCTCTCCCTCTCTCTGAGCGGAAGTGCGAGTGAGTGTGCGGAGCAGACGCCCGAGAGCGGTTGTGAGCGTTTTTCTATCTTTTTTGCTGTTTTCTCCTTGTAAATATTGTACATAGTGTGTTGTGTAGGGGTACTGGTTTGGTTTGTGTATATAAGGGGGTTGTGTGGGGGTACTGGTTTGGTTTGTGGGTTGTGTAGGGGTACTGGTTTGGTTTGTGTATATAAGGGGGTTGTGTTGGGATACTGGTTTGGTTTGTGTATATAAGGGGGTTGTGTAGGGGTACTGGTGTGGTTTGTGTATATAAGGGGGTTGTGTGGGGGTACTGGTTTGGTTTGTGGGTTGTGTGGGGGTACTGGTTTGGTTTGTGTATTTAAGGGGGTTGTGTAGGGGTACTGGTTTGGTCTGTGTATATAAGGGGGTTGTGTAGGGGTCTTGTGTGTGTGTGTGTGTGTGTGTGTGTGTGTGTGTGTGTGTTTGTGTGTGTGTGTGTGTGTGTGTGTGTGTGTGTGTGTGTGTGTGTGTGTGTGTGTGTGTGTGTGTGTGTGTGTGTGTGTGTGTGTGTGTGTGTTTGCGGTGCTGGTCGGCGTGCTGCACGCCGGTATGGAGTTTTCCAAACTCACCAGGGAACATGGTCTTAAAGTGTCGCCTAGTTTTCCGTGTTGGGTGGAGGACTGTGCTTTGGCAGTGGGGGAGGTGGTGGGTCACAGTAGCGTTAAATCTGCTGCTAGGGGGCGCTGCGGTGATTTTTGTCGACGCTGTAGCCAAAGCACAGAAAGTGGTGGAAGCACCACGCCGTCACAAGAGTCACCGTTTCAGACACTCCGCCCTTCGTCTCCTGTGGAGGTTTGGGAAAGTAGTTCCCCCCATCAGGAAGCTGCCGTCTGGCGACACGTGGTTTCACACAGACCACAGGTTCAGACGATCCTGAACAACCAAGACCAAGACTTGTGTAGCCCAGCCAGAAATAACGGGTTACAGAAAAAGAAACTTATTTAAAAACTATAAAAGTTATAAACATTAATTAGTTTTAAGTTCATGTTTTATCTTGTTTCATATTATAGTTATGGTTTATTACTTGGTTAAAATCGGCTACCTCTATCGGCTCCGTTCTTCCCTGCCTCGATTGGTCGAGTCTAGGATAGAGGGCGTGTCCGTGTGAATAGAGAAGGGGCGGGGCGGGGACACGAGACGAGCGCGTGTTGCTCGGCAGCGTGCGTGAGCTCGGTAAGAGAATAAAAAGATACATTGAGAGATTAAAACATAATAAAACCTTTCAAGTGGCTAATTGACTGAATCGGTTTTACAGCACGAGCCACTGGCTGTGAAGAGTGCCGTCTTAACGAGGTTATGGCATCCCACGTGTCTTGGTAAGCTAGGCTATTCGGCTAATTGCCGTATGCTAGCCATGAGGCTGTTAATGTTGCATTTTGTTGTGTTGATGTGAAATGTTTGTAAATTGTTTATGTATATTAAATGCATGCTATAGAACTAAATAATTCCAGTATTTGGGATTAATTTAGAATAAATTATTTCACCAATGTAATACACTCAGTGTTATTTTGAATGTTGCCTGTTGAATGTTGTACAGCATAGATAAGATAAGTTTAAGAAACTGAACCTGTGTTATATGTACAGGTCAGGTTTTTTTGTTATGATCGGAATCCTGAGAAGTAATTTGACAGCTGATAGATGGCGAGCCACCAGAGTAGCAGTAAGAAGCGGATCTGAACCTCTGCAGGACAACTCTACTTACCATCCATCCAGTGTGGCAAGTTGTGCCAGTCACCCAGACTGGTATCCTTTGAACAGAACCCCAGAGTGCACCCTGACAATTAACTCTTGACAATTAGCTGTGACTAATCTTTGACTCATTGAAGTGTAGAAAATCACACTTCAGGACTATCTCTTTATTTTAAGGGCCCAGTTTATTATTATCATTGTAATTGTAAATTGTATTTGTATTTTCCAGCACACTAAATGTGCAGTTCAGATTGTGTGTGTGTGGTTATTACACTCTGCCCTTAGCTCCTCCCGAACCTAGAACATTGCGCATCCCAAGAGTGGGTTACAGGGTCCAACTAATGCAGTGTTTCTCAACCCAGTCCTCAAGGAACCCCTATCCTGCATATTTTCTTTGCAACCCTGAATAGGTACCTGTTTGTAGTTATTCAACCAATCAGCAATGCATTTTGTCAGATGTTGCACACCTTGCATAATTAAGTGCCGCGAGATGATTGGTCGAGTAAGTACAAGCAGGGCTACCTATGCAGGGTTACAATGAGAATCTGCAGGATAGGGGTTCCTTGAGGACTGGGTTGGGAAACACTGAACTAATGGATTAAACTTGGATGTAGCTTTTAGGGTGAAGGTGGATGATTTTGACTATGTCATCTTTGTAAATTCTGGGACCTTGAAGTGGCTGTGGAGGAGAGGGTCATTTGGTTCGGACTTGTCCTGAGAAACACTCCCCTGATGACAAAGCACAGCGTGAAGGAGAGAGAGGAAATAAACAGAGTGAGACCAAGCAGAACAGTGAAGAGACAACAGAAAAGAGACAGAGTCCAGACCACACTGACAAAACGGAACCACCCAAACAGAGTGGAAAGTCTACAAAGGAAAACGTAAATGTTGAGAAGGAATCACGACGTGAACAGGCAGTGGCATCAAACACTACAGGTGGAGTTGCAGAAGGTGTAGTGTTGAGCAGCGATGAGGATTTGGTGGAGGATGAAAAAGTCTGTAGTTTTCCTGTACTAAAGAGAAAGCAGTCGGCTAAAACGAGTGGCTCTCAAGCCAAAAGAGGAGCACTGATAAGGGAGAGAAGCAGGCAGTATGAGGAGCAACTGTCTGAGGGTGAGTTGGGTATGGAGGAAGAGGAGGAGGACGGGGACTGTGGTATAGACAGCCAGGTACCTGTATTAAAGGAAAAACAGCATGAGGTACAAATGTTGGGAGATGAGTCTAAGGAAGAAGGTGGTGATGTAGACAGCCAGCCTCACATTTCCTCCCAGTTGTCAGGGGCAACGAATCAAGAATTTCTTGCAAAAACAAATAAACTTGAGAAATGTCAAAATTGAGGATTTTTTTGCCGACAAAGAACTGTTTATGCACTCTGTTAAATCTCAGATGAGAAGAAAAGAAGAATGGGGCTACACTGAGCAGGGGATGGACAGGTTGAGGACAACGGTTCTGAAGCTCAAACAGGAATCACAGCATGGAGAATCAGAAGCAGTATAAGACAAGTCATTTCCTGCTCTGCTCATTGTTGTTCTTTTATCATGTGTTGTTTCTTCTCTCATCAGTCTCGATGGCCAACCTCGAAGCCTCAACACTTAACCTGAATGGAGCGAGAGACGTGAGACAGAGAGCATGTCTCTTTGAATTTGTAAAACTAAGGCTCGCTGACGTCATGTTTGTCCAGGAAACACAGTGATATGATGATTGCCACTGACTGGAAGAGGGAGTAGGATGGTGAGGTTGTCCTAAGCCACTTGAGTAAATGTAGTGGAGGGGTGGCTCTCCTCTTTTCTAAAAACTCTTATCTGCAATCTTATGTGGTAGAGGAAATAGTGGGGGGTAGATTGATGGTAGTTAGAGCCAAATATGAGTCCTTCACTTTGGTGTTTGTAAATGTGTATGCTCTGAATGCAGGGCCTGACAGAGCTCGGTTTTTAACTGACCTCAGTGTGGTTTTGAACCAGTGTGGACCTGAAGGTCTCTGTTTCTGGGAGGGGATTTTAACTGCACAGAAAATGACAACATGGATAGGAATCATATTGAACCTCATGCTGCCTCCAGACGTTCAGTCAAGCAGTTGATAGTAGCTCATAGTTTGGTTGATGTGTGGAGAGAGATGCATGAGGATGTCAGGCAGTACACCTGGGTTCATAGTAGAGAAGCATCTCTTACTATGGCACGGCTGGATCATTTCTATTCTTTTAGGCATAATTTCTGTATTTTTAAAGAATGCAGGATTATGCCCGCAGGTTATTCAGATCACTCAACGGTGACAGCCAGTGTTTTCATTGCAAAAGTAAAGCAAAAGTCTGCTTATTGGCATTTTAACACTGCTCTGCTTCTAGATGCACACTTTAAAGAAACCTTTATATTTTTCTGGAATATTTTCAGAACTAGGAAAGGGGAGTTTACGTCTTTGAAACAGTGGTGAGATTATGGGAAAGTGCAGATTAAGTAGCTTTGTTAACAGTACACTCCCAATGTCTCTCGTGATGTTACCAAATCTATGAGGGATCTAGAGACTGAAATAGTGAAGCTGCAGACTTCTGCAGGGTCCAAAGGAAACCGAGGCTGTGTTGAAGACCTCAAGTCCAAAAAAGCCTTGCTGGCTAACTTGCTGGGTGTTAAGGCACAGGGGGCATTGGTCCGGTCTCGTTTTCAGAGTGCCGCCCTGATGGACTCCCCTTCAAAGTTTTTCTTCAGCCTGGAAAAGAAGAATGGACAAAGCAGGTTCATTCATGCCCTAAAGTCAACAACAGGACACCTGCTGACTATGGCCAGTGAGATCCAGAAGAGAGCTGTGGATTTTTACTCTCTTCTGTACAGCAGTGAGTACACCTAGAATGAAGGGGCATTTGACTCCTTATGCAGAATCTCAGAGGAGAGTAACAAGGAGTTGGCGGGTCCTGTGACTGCAGAGGAGCTGTCTACAGCGTTGCAGAGCATGCAGGGGGGGAAGGCCCCCAGGATTGATGGACTCCCGCCGGAGTTCTACAAAGCTTTTTGGTCCGAGCTGTGTGACGACATCATTGAGGTCTTCAATGAATGTTTTAATGACTCCTTCTTGCCCCAGAGCTGCAGGAGAGCTGTTCTGACATTGTTGCCAAAAAAAGGCGATCTGCAAGATATCAAGAACTGGCGTCTGGTCTCTCTTCTGTGTACAGACTACAAACTGCTTTCCAGAGTCCTGTCCAACAGACTGAAGAAGGTGATAGACCAAGTCATCCATCAGACCCAAACCTACTGTGTGCCCGGCAGGTCCATTGTTGACAATGTGTCACTAATTCGGGATGTTTTGGAAGTCTCAGGTCCGTTGGGCTTTGATGCTGGTCTGGTTTCATCAGATCAGGAAAAGGCATTTGACCGGGTTGAGCACCAATACCTTTGGAAAGTGTTAGAAAGGTTTGGCCTCAGCCCTGGACTTGTTGCCAAGATCAAGGTTTTGTACAATGATACTGAGAGTGTACTGAAAATTAATGGTGTTTTGTGTAAACCTTTCAAAGCATGTAGAGGTATAAGACAAGGCTGCTCACTGTCGGGCATGCTCTATACGCTTTCGATTGAACCCTTATTACACAATTTTCGCTCTTCTATTGGTGGTCTGTGTTTGCCTGATTATGGCACAAGAATTGTCCTATCTGCGTATGCAGATGATATAGTTATCGTCATAAAAAGTCAAGATGATGCTGATCTCATTGAGAAACTTTTGGAAAGGTTTGGGAATCTTTCAGCTGCTAAAGTAAACTGGGCGAAAAGTGAAGCCTTAGCGGTTGGAAAGTGGTCTGCAGGTCTCCCTCAGCTGCCAGGGGGGGTAAATTGGAAGAGGGGGGGGGGTTCAAGTACCTAGGAGTGTTTCTGGGTGATGACCAGACGGTTTGGAAAAACTGGGAGGGGGTGGTGGAAAAGGTGGAGGGGAGATTACAGAAGTGGAGATGGCTGTTACCACAGATGTCTTATAGGGGTTTTGGTTGTTAACAACTTGGCAGCCTCCACCCTCTGGCACAAGCTAACCATTCTGGAGCCCCCTGCCGGATTGCTAAAAAAAGTACAGTCCATCTTTGTGAACTTTTTTTGGGATAACCTGCACTGGGTACCACAGAGTGTACTATACCTACCAAAAGAGATGGGAGGGCAGGGTTTGGTGCATCTGGAGAGCAGAGCAGCAGCCTTTAGACTACACATTATACAGCGCTACCTCACAGGGCCTGATGATGTGCTGTGGGGACCTCTCATGAGTGTTATTTTAAAGAAGGTACAGGGTTTGGGTCTAGGCGCTTCTTTGTTTCTAACAGACTGTGTTTTTAAGAACATGCATGACCTGCCACCTTTCTATCAAGGATTGTTTAAAGCTTGGACTCTATCCAAGTGGTGCAGACTGGAGCCTACAGCATCTCTGTTTTGGCTTCTGGAAGAACCCCTAATCCATGGGGGCCAGACTGGACGTTCAGGATGACAGCAAACCAGGTCTCAACCGGAGGCTATGCTCAGCGCGAACTGTTAAGTTGAAGCACATTTTGGATGCTGCAGGTCCAATGCTTCTTGACACAGAGGCAACGTCTTCACTGCTGGGCTTGAGGTCAAGCAGACACACCAGAGACACTCTGAATGCATGGCTTAGAAGACTCACCTGGGAGGAACTGGTCATGCTGCATGACTACGCCATTGGAACTGAGGCTCCTGATAATGGAGATCCATTCCCCGAGTTGGGCCTTCAAATGGACCAGACGGGTCTAACAAGACCTTTGCCGGTCCCAAATTTGGCTACTAAAATTGACCTTTATGTGTTTGATAGAAAGGTCTTGTACAAATGTTGTGTTGTTGCCATGAACAAGAAAACGCTGAATGAGAGAAAGGACACTGTATGGAGAACAAGGCTAAAAGTGGCAGATGATTGTAAACCAGTGTGGAGGGTGCTGTATAAAGCCCCGCTGAACAAAAGGTCAGGTGACTTGCAGTGGAGGATCCTGCAGGGGGCGCTGGCAGTCAATAGTTTCATCTCTAAGATTAACCCAACTGTTTCTGTTAAGTGTCTTTCTGTCAGTCGCCAGAGACCATGTTTCATTGTTTGGTGGAATGTGAAAGACTTCAGGTGCTCTTTGAGGCTCTACAGATCATATTCTCACACTGTGATGAAGATGGAGTGAAACTGTTTTTATCTTTGGCGCTGGCTACAAGAGGAAGGATGCAGAGAAGTGGCAACTGTTAAATTTTGTAGTGGGACAAGCTAAGTTTTCGATTTATAGAAGCAGGAAAAGTCTGATTAATACTGGTTCGGAGGAAGATTTACTTCCGTTGTCCATTGCAAGGGTGAAGTCGAGAGTCCGAGTGGACTTCAGCTTCTTTACCTTAATGAACAACTTGGATGAATTTATTTCACTAAAGCCATCTGTTCGGTCAATGAGAGGCAACTGGTAATTAGAGTTTTTAAAAAATTCAAAAATTATCTCTCTCTCTCTATCTCTCTCTCTCTCTCTCTCGCTCGTAGATATAGACATTTGCTTCTTTAAAATGATGGATGATCTGGAAAGTTTTTGCAATGTGTGGTGTTGAAAGTACTTTGCTGTATTGTGGATGATGAGCTGATCTTGGGGAGTGTCCTGAGATGATTTAGATTCTGTGACTGATGTTACTGACCATGTTGGTCTTTGTGTTATAGTTTTCTTGTGATTTTTTATTAAAGTATTGTAAAAAAAAGTCTCTCTCTCTCTCTCTCTCTCTCTCTCTCTGCATACACAAATAAACTGAAGTGCATGCTCATAAACTCAGAATGGGAACAACAGATCTTGAATAAAATAAGAAAGTACAACATCATTAATTCTGTTTGAGAGCCACATGTCATACGCCACATCACATTAAATAAAACATTGAATGAACCATATGAATGTACGGTGCTGAAGAACAAATTATTACAACTAGGATTTGATTCTGTCCTTCGGTGAACAGTTGAGTTTAAATGTCATTCCCTGACAAGGTGATTAACCTTCACCCGTGGAGCGAACCAGACGTCAGTGTGACTCACCAGGTTCATGCTGCTCACCAGGCTCATACTGCTCACCAGGCTCATACTGCTCACTAGGTTCATACTGCTCACCAGGTTCATACTGCTCACCAGGTTCATACTACTCACCAGGTTCATACTGCTCACCAGGTTCATACTGCTCACCAGGCTCATACTGCTCACCAGGTTCATACTGCTCACCAGGTTCATACTACTCACCAGGCTCATACTGCTCACTAGGTTCATACTGCTCACCAGGCTCATACTGCTCACCAGGTTCATACTACTCACCAGGCTCATACTGCTCACTAGGTTCATACTGCTCACCAGGCTCATACTGCTCACTAGGTTCATACTGCTCACCAGGCTCATACTGCTCACCAGGCTCATACTGCTCACTAGGTTCATACTTCTCACCAGGTTCATACTGCTCACCAGGTTCATACTACTCACCAGGCTCATACTGCTCACCAACTTAATACTGCTCACCAGGTTCATGCTGCTCACTAGGTTCATCCTGCTCACCAGGTTCATACTGCTCACCAGGTCCATCCTGCTCACCAGGTTCATACTGCTCACCAACTTAATACTGCTCACCAGGTTCATGCTGCTCACTAGGTTCATACTGCTCACCAGGTTCATACTGCTCACCAACTTAATACTGCTCACCAGGTTCATGCTGCTCACTAGGTTCATCCTGCTCACCAGGTCCATCCTGCTCACCAGGTCCATCCTGCTCACCAGGTTCATACTGCTCACTAGGTTCATGCTGCTCACTAGGTTCATCCTGCTCACCAGGTCCATCCTGCTCACCAGGTCCATCCTGCTCACCAGGTTCATCCTGCTCACCAGGTCCATCCTGCTCACCAGGTCCATCCTGCTCACCAGGTTCATACTGCTCACTAGGTTCATGCTGCTCACCAGGTTCATGCTGCTCACCAGGTTCATGCTGCTCACCAGGTTCATCCTGCTCACCAGGTTCATCCTGCTCACCAGGGTCACCAGGTTCATGCTGCTCACTAGGTTCATCCTGCTCACCAGGTTCATCTTGCTCACCAGGGTCACCAGGTTCATACTGCTCACCAGGTTCATCCTGCTCACCAGGTCCATCCTGCTCACCAGGTTCACCAGGTTCATCCTGCTCACCAGGTTCATACTGCTCACCAGGTTCATCCTGCCCACCAGGTCCAACCTGCTCACCAGGTTCACCAGGTTCATCCTGCTCACCAGGTCCATCCTGCTCACCAGGTTCACCAGGTTCATCCTGCTCACCAGGTCCATCCTGCTCATCAGGTTCATCCTGCTCACCAGGTTCATCCTGCTCACCAGGTTCATCCTGCTCACCAGGTCCATCCTGCTCATCAGGTTCATCCTGCTCACCAGGTTCATACTGCTCACCAGGTTCATCCTGCTCACCAGGTCCATCCTGCTCATCAGGTTCATCCTGCTCACCAGGTTCATACTGCTCACCAGGTTCATCCTGCTCACCAGGTTCATACTGGCTCAGGTTGGATTGCACATTGGTCATGTGCACATCTCCAAATCTGCAAGTCAGTTGAAAAGAAAGAAAATTACCAAACTGATGCAAAAACCACATATGGGAAATATTAACTTGAGTTCAGTTTGCACTCAACATTTACCATCTTCAATTTACAGTAGTAAAGCCACTTGTTTAGAATAGTACAGTTGTCAAGTCTGATCTGGGATGACCCGGTGATGAAGCCTATTAACCCACAGTTACGACTAAACACCGAGACACTGACACGCTGACATCTGCTCGTCTGGCTCTGCGTGCTGACGCAGGCGAGGCGGCAGCCATGTTCGCCTTATTTATGATAAGCTGCATGGATCTGTCTGTGCATCAGGGATAAAACGTCTCATCTCTTTCCTTCCCTACACATATCACAGGGTTTTAGGGGGCTTAAGTTCCCTGTTTATGCAGTACCTTACACGTTGTTTTGAACTGGGCACCATAATCATAACTTGTGGATTTCACCGACACATTCCCTTTTATTATTCATTTGCTTTTGGGTCTGAATATCCTGCCCGTGTGTGTTGCTATGCCGTCTGGAGCTTGGCTCCTTGTAGGGTCACCCAAGGTGGACTGGTCAAAGGGAAGGTTCCAGACGATCCAACGAAGACCTCAACAGCAGAACTGGTGGACGATGCCTCCAGGTCACAACGGCAGTGAAGGCGGATGAAGGCTGCAGCAGAGGCTGCTCCCCGATCGTCCTGGTTCTCCATGCCATTGGACTCCGGCCACCCCCTGACAAGCACCGTGTGGGGGCTGCAGGAGCATCAGCCCCTCCACGTAAAGAGCTGTCCTAAAGGGCAGTCATGCTTGACCCTGAGTGACCGCCGTGTGTGTGTATGTATGTGTGAACGCCCAGACAGCAAAACTGCCGTGGCCCGGACCCGTCCCACACCCGACACTTTCATCCGGCCCACATGCCACGTGGCATGATGGGACTTAGGTGGTCTGCTCCTGCTTGCCAGATCTGGGCCAGAACCAAGCCACAGCAATGCCGCATGTGCCACATATTTGCCAAAAGTGGCCATATTTGTTTTGTGATATTTGGGCCATATTCACCATTTACCACACGGGCCACTTCAGGGTCACATCCAGACCACGTGTTGCCCAGAGCACCGCCTCTTTGCCAAAAAAGGCCCACATCTGATTTGGCATATCTGGGCCATATTTGCTGTTATACATGTGGGCCACTTCAGGCTCACATCCGTTTTGTCGGGGCCAGAAGAAGGCCATCAGTGCTGCATCATGGCCTGAAGTGGCCCACATCCGGATGCTGTCTGGGCATGTTCAGCGTGGCTGCATAGTTGTGCGCATGCGGGTCATCCAACTGGATGAGGCAGGTTGCGTCGAGTCTAACGTCCTCTGTCACACCAGCCACCTGCATGTCCTCCCTCACCACATCCATAAACCTCCTCTTTGGCCTTCCTCTTCTCCTCTTCCCTGGCAGCTCCATATTCAGCATTCTTCTCCCAGTATACCCAGCATCTCTCCTCCACACATGTCCAAGCCATCTCCATCTTGCCTCTCTTGATGCTGTCTGATCAACGTTATACCCCTGTAGCTACTACAGCTCTGCACGTCACCCTTGTTACTCTAAAGTTGGGCGTTTTAACCCTGGCGGGGGGGGGGGGAGGGCTGTGGGGATTGACTCCTGGAGTCGGCCTCAAGTGGCCATTCAAGGAACTGCAGTTTTTTGGCACCTCCGCGTTGGCTTCATTTTTCAGCCCCGGAGGTTGCTGCTGGGTTGTGCAAAGAGATGCATGAAATGGAAGAAATTGCACAAGTCTGGTGTGTGTGTGTGTGTGTGTGTGTGTGTGTGTGTGTGTGTGTGTGTGTGTGTGTGTGTGTGTGTGTGTGTGTACTGCCCCTGGACAAAGACTGGGGTTACTCCATGCGCTGAGAACATCTCAGTAAACCGTGTGTTGTTCTTAAAGGCACAGTCCGGACTGTGTCGTGTGTCGGTACGGGCTGTGTGTGGCACAACACACGCCCTCTACTGACAACAAGAAATACGACATTCCTCACCATCATGTCGACGTTCATGGTTTTCCCATTAGCAAGTAATAGAGCAGCAGCAGAAGCGGGACGGTCAGTAGCTGTGCGTGCCCAGTCTGGAGTGTACCTTCAACACCACCACGCACCAAGTCCCATTGTTCCCATCTGGTACTGTCACTTGTTAAGAATAAAATACACAACTCATGTACAGCTATGGCTGCTCATAGATGCGCTAAAGGACTTGTACAAGAAACACAAACGGTACCCCCTCTGGCGCAGCTCCAGGCAGCGCCGTGGTCTCTGGGCCCACAGGATGCAGCAGACCAAGCTCCAGCGCCAGCTCTCCCAAACATCGCACCAAGACACGAACTTAGACGCACATGGGGACAAAGACGCTGCGTGGACGCTACTGTGTCTCCAGCAGGGAGACACACCCACTTCCATCACCTGCGGTGTGGGTGTGTCCAGCAGGGAGACACGCCCACACTTAATCTGTTAGCAAACGCATGTTTTGAATGACGTCATGTTGATGACACGTGTAAAGAACTCAACCTATCCACCTCCTCGTGTCTACATATACACATATGTAGAGGACCAAACAGCTCGTGAGAAAGAACCACAAATCCTGTTAGTTTTGCCATATGTAACGGTCGTGAATGACTAGACTCGCTAGCCCTTGGCTAACGGGTCGGACCCTTTAGTCGACCGGTTAAGTAGTCGCCCGTGGTGCGGGAGACCCGGGTTCGTGTCCCGGTGTCAGCGCTTGATTTACTCGCTCTGCTCGGGGGTCCTGCGACTACAGATGACGTCACTGCTTCACGCCTCATGATTGGGTAGGGGCTAGTTCAGTTTAGGAACAACGGGAAACAGTAGAGTGACGTTAAACGCAGCTCGGGCCTTCCGCCCCGCGACGTCATCTGTACTGACCCGACGCTATGCTGCGCGTGTGCCGCGTTGCGGTAGTTTTTAATTCGGTGAATTAAAAAGTAAGAAGCCGGAGTCCTGCTGCCAGAACACCGGCGTTCACAGGTGAACTGGCAACCACCATGCACGAAGGCGCCTGCAAACATTTCTGCAGACATGCACCCAACAACACCCTTGTCAGAGGCATTAACCTAGTCTGATGAGGTGTTAGCGTGTGTGGGTGTGTGTGAGAGAGACGAGAGAGACCTTAAATTGAAATAGTACCGACTCTGAGATGAGGGAACAAATATGATGAGGTAATCGTTGCTCACCCCTTGTCTTGTGCAATGCAGATAATCACCGAGCACAAGTTCGAAGCCACAGAAATACTTCAGCGTTACGCTGTCGACACAACTGCAGTGGCCTTCGGGTTCTGTGACGTCAACTAGAATTACAATAAATCGACGGGACATTGCCGGGTGGGGTTTTGTGTGTTTTCAGGGGCTTGGATCCCTTCGCAGCATCTCTTTGGGTATTGCTGATATCCCCCCATGTGAGTGCCTGAATGCGCCTGATAGAAGAAGCACCACACGCCATAACAGGAGTCATCACTGAAGAACGGACAGGTTACAGACAGCAGATCAACATGACGAGTGGCACAGCTACCACCAATGGATGAATGAATGAACGAACGAATGAATGAATGCCTTTATTTGTCATTGCACAGCTGTGCAACAAAATTAAGTGCAACTCCCCAGTGGTACAAACAAGACAGCACAATTAACGTATGGATAATGTATGCATAAGTGTAAAACAAGTGTAATATGTATTACGCTAGATAAGTAGTCAGTTTGTATCGCCCGAACCCGAGTCAGCACATTGTATTGCACATGCCAATATGTGCAGGTGTTGCTGCACAGTTTCAGGATAATACTGCAACCTCAGCGTTGGTTAACAGAGTTCAGTTCAATACCACAATATGCCAGGAAACCTCAAGTCTAATTACTCACGCTCCCCCTGCTATAAAGCGACTTGCACACTGGACTGCAAAACCACGACCATGTGCACGAGACCTATATATATATATATATATATATACATATATATATATGTATATATATAATCAACCACATCAAGAACAGTGGCGTCCTAGTGCACAAAGGTAGCCTGGGGTAAGAAAATAGTTCAGGGAAAACGAGTCTTAGGTGTGGATGCAAAGTGTTTGCAGCCAGTCGGCTCTGTGCATCGCTGTAGTCCACTGACTTCCGGTTTCTACTGCAGCGGTCACACCAGTTTCCTGTTTGTTGGCGCGCGCTACTGACAGTGGCATGTATTTCGCGACGCCTGCAAGATTTACCATGGATACATGTCAACCACATGCACACAACTGTTCCTCGTAAATGCAACTTGATTGATTGATTGATTGATTGATTGATTGATTGATTGATTGATTGATAATTGTGGACGTCACTTGATATGAAAGTTTGTCGACACCAGCCACCTGCATGTCCTCTCTCACCACATCCACAAGCCTCCTCTTTGGCCTTCCTCTTCTCCTCTTCCCTGGCATGTTTCAGGAAAGTCTGATGAGCCTAAATTGCACAAAAAGAACAATATAGTTATGGGAAACGATACATGGAAGTCTCTCCGTCTGCAGCTCATTGGCAGGCATCCTCCATTTGTGACGGCACGATGAGTCGTCATCCTTCATTTGTTCAGAGTTGGCGGATTTGGCTTAATGTTGTGGTCACGGTGCTTTGCTTTCAGCTCGCGGACGCCACAGTTTGCTCCTGAACACACAGAGAGAGCGTCACCGTTTGTGCACCGCTGCAGATGTTGGTCCAACATCGGCAAGGTAATCCAGAGGTGGCACGCGTATTCCGAGAAGGGGACACGTGTCATCAGACACGCAGATATTTAGCAGCATGCCAGTCCATACCAAACACTAATTACAAATCACAACCTAATTAAATGGTGGGTAGTGCTTAACTTTGTATTCAAGCGCCTGTGACTTGTTCTGCATTCAACGATCAGTTTTCCTCTTCTTCTTCTTCTTCTTCTTCTTCTCTTCTTAACTCTAACTTTCTTCTTCTTCTTTTCTTCTTCTTCCTCTGCTTTTCTTTTCCCCTAAATTTGTCAATTCCTCCCAACTAAAAAAAAGAGGATGTGATTTTTGGCATGCTTGTGACAAATGGAACACATGATCTGGCAATTAGCCTAATTATGAATCTTGGAAAGGTGGTTTTACATCAGATCAGATTCCTGAAAGCGCAGCCAAACTTCTTTATATCACCATCCCACTTCTGACACCAGCATAGAGAATTCAGGGGGCAGCCGCGGACCGCCGCAGCCGGGACGCGAACCCGGGTCTCCCGCACCACGGCCGACTGCGCTAACCAGTCAACTAAAGGCTCTGACCCGTTAGCCAAGCGCTAGCGAGTCTAGTCACCCGTGGTTGTTACTCTACCCCCCTCCTTTGGAAAGCGTTTCAGCACACCAGCTCCTCTGGGCGCATGCGCTTCAGATGGCCTCACCATCCCACTTCTGACACCAGCGTAGAGAATTCAGGGGGCAGCCGGGAACCGCCACAGCCGGGACGCGAACCCGGGTCTCCCGCGCCACGGGCGACTACGTTAACCAGTCGACCAGAGTCCGACTCGCTAGTTACCCGTGGTCGTTACAGTATTTAATGGTGGACACCGGTGGGAAATAGCATTCAGAGGAGCAACTACACAACGTTAACATACTGAATGACTGTTGCTACGAATATGCCAGTGTATAAACGTGGCATTCTGAATATAAAATGATAATCACGGATTACATCTTTAAAGGCGCTTTCAGCATTTGTGTTGCACTGAACCACCAGAAGACTAATCCCGCACCCTGCAATTCTCAACACACAATTCAGCCCCCTTTGACCTTTTCTGTCAAATGAGCCATGTTGGACCACTGGCTTGCTATTAGCCGGATATCCTGTGGGGGGGTGGGGGATAATTCCTGGAACAGACGGGACATGGTTCGGGTGACGCTACACCCAGACACACACGTCTGGTACCTCCCGTCATCCCCGGCACGAGGCATTATAAACCGTCCAGTCCTTCCTCGTAGACACGGTGTGAGTCTCAGTTGTCTCAAGCGTTACAAATCCCCCTCCGTTCTGTCCCCCTCCTCATCCACGCTGAGCGATTCGGATTCGAACCTCGGATCCACGAGCGTCACAGCTTTCACCTGGACAGGCTGTTTTAAGAAATGTGTAGGTGTCGCGCGTGCTTTCTTGCACTTGGTGCAGGCACGCCACGCGGGGAGACGGCTTGCTTGTGGCAGTGAACGTGCACACGTGTGTCTCTTTACGCGGCCGTGTTTGTATGACTACATTTGTGCGTGTGTAGAATCCATGCGTGTGTGTGTGCGTGTGTTGTGTGAGCGTATGTTTATGCATCACTGAGTGTGTGTGTGTGTGTGTGTGCCTATGACTGCGTTGACGTGTGTGGTCTGCTTCTTATTCAAAGTGACATTTTAAACCCTTTAGCTGTCACTCAGCAGCCCAGCGGCATGATGTTGATGACCACCCCCCCGTGGGGGTTTTGGTATGACCCACTGGAGCCTTGCCTGTTAATAAGGGTCCTGCCATGTCCAGTGGGTAGGGGGGTTTGACAGGATAAGTGGCTATCGTAGCAGGAGGGACAAGGCTGAATAAGTTCTGAGGCTTTGATGTGGTGTCTAATAAGATTCTAAGGGGCTTAAACGGAGCCACTTGGAGAGAGAAAAAAAAACAAAACACTAAAAGTTGTTTGAAAGATATTTGAAAGTTTGTCCGATGGCAGAGGATCAACGGAAACCTTTAAACTTCCCCAGCCGGCGAGCAAAGCTGTGTAAATATTCGTCTGGTCATGTTGGCAGACGGCGGATGACACATGAACACGTACTACAACAGGACTCCTGACCCAGTGGAGGTGAGGCCATTCGGGGTCTCATTTGAGGTTGTAGTATCACCGGCAGCAATGCTTGGATTTCTTCTTTAGCCCGAGGACACGTAGAGCCAGCATCAGAAATTAACTTATTGCTATGTGCAACACATGCACCACGGATTCCTCTTGGCGTCGTTGGTAGAGTTACGAGTGCAAGAAAAACACTGTCTACAATACAATGAAGTAAAATAAAACAAAACATGTGCATGTATATATATATAAATACACACGCATGCTATATATGTACATATTCATCTCATCTCATCATCAGCCGCTTCTCCGGGGTCAGGTCGTGGTGGCAGCAAGCTAAGTAGGGCACCCCAGACGTCCCTCTCCCCCAGCAACACCCTCCAGCTCCTCCTGGGGGATCCCAAGGCGTTCCCAGGCCAGATTGGGCAAGTGGTCCCTCCAGCGAGTTCTGGGTCTACCCCGGGGTCTCCTCCCAGTCGGACGTGCCCCGGTAAACCTCCAAAGGACGGCGCCCAGGAGGCATCCTGATCAGATGCCCGAACCACCTCAACTGGTTCCTTTCGACGTGAAGGAGCAGCAGCTGTACTCCGAGCTCCCTCCAGATGTCCCAGCTCCTCCTCCTATCCCTAAGGCTGAGCCTAGACACCCTACGGAGGAAACTCATTTCAGCCGCTTGTATCTGTGATCTCACCCAAAGCTCATGACCATAGGTGAGGGTTGGAATGAAGATTGACTGGTAAATTGAGAGCTTTGCCTTCTGGCTCACCTCCCTCCACTACAACCGTCTGGTACAACGTCCGCATTACTGCTGATGCTGCACCAATCCGCCTGCCAATCTCCCGCTCCATCCTACCCTCACTTGTGAACAAGATCCTGAGATACTTGAACTCCTTCACTTGAGGCAAAACCTCACCACCACCACCACCACCACCACCACGCCCCCCCCCCCCCCGGAGGGAGCAAGCTACCATATCCCGGTAGAGAACCATGGCCTCAGACTTGGAGGTGCTGACTCTCATCTCGGCCATTTCACACTCAGCTGCAAACCGCCCCAGTACATGCTGGAGGTCGCGTTCTGATGAAGCCAACAAAACCACATCATATGTGAAGAACAGAGATACAATTCTGAGGTTCACAAAACGGACACACTCCTCACCTTGGCTGCGCCTTGAGATCCTGTCCAAACAGAATCGGAGACAAGGGACAACCTTGGCGGAGTCCAATACCAACCAAAAACGTGTTTGACTTTGTGCCGAGAATGCAGACACAGCTCTCACTTTGGTTATACCGGGACCGGATGGCTTGTAGCAACTGCCCCGGTACCCCATACTTCCGCAGTACCCCCCACAGAGTGTCCCGGGGTACACGATCGTAAGCCTTCGCCAAGTCAACAAAGCACATGTAGACTGGCTGGTCGAACTCCCATGCCTTCCTGAGCACCCGGGGACCAACTCCAGTTCTTCTTTCCATTGCCTTGCTCAGGGAGACAGACAGGAGTATTAACCCTACCATGCATGTCTTTTTGATGGTGGGAGGAAACCAAAGCACACAGAGGAAAAACACGCAGAAACATGCAAACTCCACGCGGAAAGGACCTGGGATTCGAACCCAGGACCTTCTTGCAATGAGGCAACAGTGATATCCACTGGGCCACCGTGCCGCCATTTATTGAGAGAAACGTTTCATCACTCATCTAAATGACCTCTTCAGCCTCAACTGACTGCAGGTATCCCCACCCTTATAAACAATACAGTGGCATAACGACCCAAACCAACGACCAGTCTCATATGCAAATATGAGCGCGACCATTAACTAGAGTTATAATGGCCATGTGTACTATTCACAGAGAATTTGGGAATGTTTGCAATCACATATATTGCAAAATGCTGAGAAATGTACTCTTAGACCCCCCCCATCCCCCTACCCCCTCGGTTTAGGGATGGTTGTTCCCTCTTCACATAGATGGCCCCTTTGACTCCATGTTCAAACCAGTGTTCCTCCCTATCAAGGATGTGCACATCCTCATCCGTGAAAGAGTGGCCACTGGCCTGTAGATGGTGTAGACTGTGGAGTCCTGGTCTGTAGATGGTGTAGACTGTGGAGTCCTGGTCTGTAGATGGTGTAGACTGTGGAGTCCTGGCCTGTAGATGGTGTAGACTGTGGAGTCCTGGTCTGTAGATGGTGTCGACTGTGGAGTCCTGGTCTGTAGATGGTGTAGATTGTGGAGTCCTGGCCTGTAGATGGTGTAGACTGTGGAGTCCTGGTCTGTAGATGGTGTAGACTGTGGAGTCCTGGCCTGTAGATGGTGTAGACTGTGGAGTCCTGGCCTGTAGATGGTGTAGACTGTGGAGTCCTGGTCTGTAGATGGTGTCGACTGTGGAGTCCTGGTCTGTAGATGGTGTAGATTGTGGAGTCCTGGCCTGTAGATGATGTCGACTGTGGAGTCCTGGCCTGTAGATGGTGTAGACTGTGGAGTCCTGGCCTGTAGATGGTGTAGACTGTGGAGTCCTGGCCTGTAGATGGTGTAGACTGTGGAGTCCTGGTCTGTAGATGGTGTCGACTGTGGAGTCCTGGTCTGTAGATGGTGTAGATTGTGGAGTCCTGGCCTGTAGATGGTGTCGACTGTGGAGTCCTGGTCTGTAGATGGTGTAGACTGTGGAGTCCTGGCCTGTAGATGGTGTAGACTGTGGAGTCCTGGCCTGTAGATGGTGTAGACTGTGGAGTCCTGGTCTGTAGATGGTGTAGACTGTGGAGTCCTGGCCTGTAGATGATGTAGACTGTGGAGTCCTGGCCTGTAGATGGTGTAGACTGTGGAGTCCTGGTCTGTAGATGGTGTCGACTGTGGAGTCCTGGTCTGTAGATGGTGTAGATTGTGGAGTCCTGGCCTGTAGATGGTGTCGACTGTGGAGTCCTGGCCTGTAGATGGTGTAGACTGTGGAGTCCTGGCCTGTAGATGGTGTCGACTGTGGAGTCCTGGTCTGTAGATGGTGTAGACTGTGGAGTCCTGGTCTGTAGATGGTGTAGACTGTGGAGTCCTGGCCTGTAGATGGTGTAGACTGTGGAGTCCTGGCCTGTAGATGGTGTAGACTGTGGAGTCCTGGTCTGTAGATGGTGTAGACTGTGGAGTCCTGGTCTGTAGATGGTGTAGACTGTGGAGTCCTGGCCTGTAGATGGTGTCGACTGTGGAGTCCTGGCCTGTAGATGGTGTAGACTGTGGAGTCCTGGCCTGTAGATGGTGTAGACTGTGGAGTCTTGGCCTGTAGATGGTGTAGACTGTGGAGTCCTGGCCTGTAGATGGTGTAGACTGTGGAGTCCTGGTCTGTAGATGGTGTAGACTGTGGAGTCCTGGCCTGTAGATGGTGTCGACTGTGGAGTCCTGGCCTGTAGATGGTGTAGACTGTGGAGTCCTGGCCTGTAGATGGTGTAGACTGTGGAGTCTTGGCCTGTAGATGGTGTAGACTGTGGAGTCCTGGCCTGTAGATGGTGTAGACTGTGGAGTCCTGGTCTGTAGATGGTGTAGACTGTGGAGTCCTGGCCTGTAGATGGTGTCGACTGTGGAGTCCTGGTCTGATGTGTTAGTTCTCCTGGGTTGTTCCATCCTCTTGGCCTGCATCTGTTTAGTTTCCCCGATGTACAAGTCAAGGCGATCCTCCTGGCAATCTCTGATCAGCAGAGGGGGTGGGGGGGGCATGTGGGGTTTGATGTGGTGTATACTGGTGTCTTCTTGTAAATACATGCTTGTTCTCACACACACAGACACACACACACACAGACACACACACACACACACACACACACACACACACACACACACACACACACACACACACACACACACACACACACACACAGTCTTGTAGTGACACACGTGCACCCTCACAAGGTCCAGGGGCGAGGCTGACATCATGAACGGCAACAGACTCTGACAACATGTTTATTTATTTATTGTGTATTTGTTTACAAAGCAGGGAAAACAAACAAACAAACAAACAAAGGCCGGATGACGGCGGATCTGCAGGGAGAATAGCAAAACGAGACTGGACGTGAAAGTCTCATGTCCAGCACCCTCGGTACTGGGTGGTGCGGGTCCACAGTTTACGATGCAAATTCATGAGGCTGGGCGGGGGGGGGGGGGCGTTATTTATTGTTCAATATGAATAAAAGAATAAAAGCCGAAGATCATAAATGATTAAGTAAGTGAGTTCACACACACACACACACACACACACACAAGTTCTTCCCGTTTTGTTTTTAATTTTAACCCCCCACACGTGCGCACCGGGAGGTCGCCACATAGGACGCAGCGGTTTCTTATTCAGAATATATATCTGCTATATTAGCTATGAGAAATGTCCGTCATAAAAGTTGGGGCGTCCCGCTGCTGTGTCGGGGCGCTGACGCGCGAGCACACAGCATCCGGTCCTCCGTCCTGCGCGGCCTGCGCCGGACCAGGTTCCGCCCTAATCGTGTGGATGTGGATGTGAAGGAGCGCCGGCAGCACCTGCGCTCAGGGACGTCGCCATCCGACTCAGGACACCTCCCTGTTTCTCCCTGCGCAGAGCATGTGGCAGGAGGATACTGACCAAATCTCGTATCCGGAGGGGCGTCCGGGCGGCGTAGCGGTCTGTTCCGTTGCCTACCAACACTGGGATCGCAGGTTTGAATCCCCGTGTTACCTCCGGGTTTCGGTCTTGCGTCCCTACAGACACAATTGGCCGTCCTGGTCGCTGCACCAGCGCCTCCTCTGGTCGGTTGGGGTGCCTGTTCAGGGGGGAAATAGTGTGATCCTCCCACGCGCTACGTCCCCCTGGTGAAACTCCTCACTGTCAGGTGAAAAGAAGCGGCTGGTGACTCCCCATGTATGGGAGGAGGAGTGTGGTAGTCTGCAGCCCTCCCCGGGGCGGCAGAGGGGGTGGCGCGGGAGAGTGGGGTAACTGGCAGTACGAGCCTGTCCTCCACCAAAAACGACCCCATAGGTCGTTTGTACAAGTAGCTTATTGCGACCTATAGTTCACGTTTTAAAGTTAAGCGACCTCTAGCGGGCGTATAAATAACGACAATCTGGTGTCTCGGGTGCCTCATCATCGTATGACCTTTGACCTTCGTTACCAATCAAAATGGGACGAGCCAAGAGATGGGGGGGGGTGCAAGAAGTATTTACACCCAAGGCTCAGCGTTTTCGGTTTTTATTTTTCAAAGCCATCCAGCGTGCCGAATTTCGCCACAAGAGGGCGCTGTTTATATAACCTCACAAGAACAGCAACAACTTTTGGACCCGTGGAAACAAAATCCGGGTGAAAATCAGTTTAAACCGATCTGCTCCTTTTAAAAAATCTGCTTATTCTCTAGTAAACTGATGGTTTCTTCACAGATCTCCCCAAGCTATGCTCGCTTACTCTTGCACCTTCAATTTCTCACCTGTCCTCCAACGAGTCCTTCATAATTAGCAGCGTAGCCGGGTAGGAACAAACGCCCTATGAGGTCATGTGGGTTGGAGGGCTTGCTGGAATTCCCTCATATTGATAACGTGACGATATTCTGGTACTATTGGTACTCTCATAAGGTGTTTGCCCTGCAGAAAATGTATACGTGATCATTAGTAATGCGGTTATGATCACCAATTAGGTAGAGATATTCATCCTTCATTTCACTACAGCCGTGGAGTGAGTTCTGAAGTGGTCTCACTTTACCGTAAGATCAGGGAAGGACAACATTTCAGTTGCCTCACCACAACCACCGTCCCACAACACACCTGGTCTCATATTAATACATGAACATTACATCCACATACTGGCTAGCTAGCTCCGCCAGGAGCCAAGAACAGCTCAGGGGTCAGGATATCACGGAGGATAACAGGGTTGCACCGGCCTTCACTGAATCCTTCTCTAGGTTTCTGTGTTTAGTCTTTAGTACGTTCTTAGAATTTACCAGGAAGTTGTAAACCAGTGATTCACTAATTTGGGTTGCACCGTTCAAACATAGCAAATGTGGAAGCGGGGGGAACCGCTAGTAACGTGTAGATCTGTTACTACACAGAAATCACAGCAGCCAGCCAATCAGAAACCATTCACATGTGTAAATATCGAATGGCACACCTGCCTCATGAGTCGATGTCGGACAAAGATGTCCATGTCATCGTTTCAATCAAGAACCTATAACCTATATCATGTGAAAGGGCTACCCTCCCTAGCTGGTGTGTTGGTAGTACCGGTGATGACCAGCAGGAGAGGTGCAGCCAGTTTTTATGTAGCGTTGCACAAATTCTGACTAAGAAAATAGCCCCTAAGTAACAGTGATAAGGAGGCCTTTAAATGGAAATGGTTAATGTATATGAGGCGTCGGAGTCAATAAAAGTGGCAAATTCAAGTCACCTCAGAGCATCCATTTCCATTTCAGTACAGCCAAGGACATCGGGGTGGTGTGTTTTTACATCTATATGTATGAGCTCATGGTGTGATCTGTAACGTGACTTTCAAGAGAGCGCACGTTTGGCTCCGGGCTGCGTCTCAGACAGGACTTACAATGAGTCTTTGATAATAAGACACCCATGATGAAAGCGCTTATATACACCCTCTGCATCAGCAGATATGTGCCTCAGAGACAAATCTCAAAACAGGCATTAGCTACGATGCCACACAGACAGATGGAATAGAGCACAATCATTCGCCGGCAAACAAGTGGATCAGTCAAATGCAAAGGCCACTTCCGATAAGGAAATCCTCCTCGTATTAATCATACGTTTGCTCTTTCACCGAGACAATAATCAGATAACCGTCCCCCTTAAACTCGCCAGAATGCAGGCCCTGATCTTGTGCCCTTGGCCGCTTTAAAACGGTGTGTGCTGCTCAACTCGCTTCTGTTTTGAATTGCATTTCTAATTGGTCTATCAGCCACTGTGAAGTACCAGCATGCTTCAGATCTGCAGTAATAAGCTAGTAATCTTCAGCAATGATTCCTGTGCCTAAGAAGCCCGTTGTTAGCAGTTTAAGTGACTATGGGCCCGTCGCCTTAACATCTGTTGTAATGAAAGTGTTTGAGTGTAGAGAGTGTAAACATCTGGCCAGTGCTGGGCTAGATCCCAGTCAGTGTGTTTACAGGGCCAGCAGGTCAGTGGATGATGCTGTATCGCTCCTTCTCCATTCCATCTTGTAGCATCTAGAGGCAGGGGCGTAACGGATCAGCACTGGGCCCTAATGCAAGATGGTCAACATGGGCCCTATAGTAACAGCTCAACTTTGAATACAATAATACCCACAAGGCTATATAAGACATTTCTAGTGCTAGGTTTCCATCAGTCTCTATGTCTCCGGGTCCTGAACTTCTTACTGGGCGGAACACAGGTTGTCAAATTCAACTATACATTTTCAAACTCATTGACCATGAGCACAGATGCCCCTGAGGGGTGTGTCCTCTCACCTCTGCTCTACTCGTTACACACCAATGACTGTATTTCACACTCTGACGCTGTAAAAATGACCAAGTTTGCTGATGACACAACACTGATGGGACTGATTTCCTGTAACGATGAGACAGCTTATAGAGAGGAGGTCTCCTCTCCTGTCGACTGGTGTAGCAATAACAGTCTGGAACTGAACATCAGCAAAACTAAAGAACTTGTGGTTGACTTCCATACAAATCAGGGCCATTAGCAGCCAGGTGGTGGTTGAGAGAGTGGATCATTTCACATTCCTTGGGACTACAATCTTCTCCTCCCTGCAAATGGGAAGACAACTTCACCACCATTCAGAAGAAAGCTCTGTTATTTATAAGGCGGCTTAGGACATTTGGAGTGCCAAGGGTTGCAATGTTAAAGCTCTACAGAGCTGTAACAGAAATTGTGCTCACTTTCTCAACAGCTGCATGGTATGGCAAGTCTACAGCCAGCGAGAATGAAAAAAAACCAAAACTGTTGGTTAGAGTCACGTGCACAGCCTCAAACATAATTTGCTGTTAACTCCCCACCATTTCTGAGTTATACCATATTTGCATTCAGCAGAAAGGTTTTAAATATTTATAGGACCCCCTCACACCCGGCCAACCTGTATTCAATCATCTCCCTTTGGGTAAAGCACTCCAGAGTATCAAGACCAGAACATCTCACATCCACCGTAGCACTTACCCTGCAGCAATCCACATCATAAATGCATCAGTGATTATATATAGTCTCCTTAAGCACATGCACTTCCAGGGCATGGGACCAAATTGTAACAGTATGTTTTCGCGGACACTCCCTGTATGTATTGTGTGGTTACAGGTGTACTGTTGTCTTTGAGCACACCAAAACAAATTCCCAAATCCACTGTAAAGTTGTTTTGGCTATACTGAATATCGAATCTTAATCCACAGCACAATTCATTGCTATAGAATCAGAGTCAGAATCCTCTTTATTTGGCCACGTATGTTTACATTTGACTCCGGTTTAGTGGCTGTCAGTGCACTTCCAGAGAACAACAACGCGACAATTTTCAGGAATATATACAAGGAATGACTCTACACAGGTGAAACAGGGAGGCAACAGTGCAACGGTGCAGAGTGCAAAGATGCCGGGTTAAATACACAAGCAGTGTACTTACATACATGGTAGGTAGGTGGGCTTGACAGAATATGCATGCATGCAATATTGAGCATACAGGATGCTTAGATGTATTGTGACACCACATGTTATTCAGAATGACAGCCTGTGGAAAGAAACTGCTTTCATATCTGGTTGTTTTGGGGTAGAGTGCTCTGTAGCGCCTACCGGAGGGGAAGAGTTGGAACAGGTTGTGACCAGGGTGTGATGGGTCTGCAGTGATGGTGCCTGCCTGTTTCTTGAGTCTGGAGGTGTATAAGTCCTGAATGGAGGGCAGGTTGGCACCAGTGATTTTCTCTGCAGACCTAACTGTCTGTTGTGGTCTGTCCCTGCCCTGCTTGGTGGCTGAACCAGACCAGAAGGAGGCGGATGTGCAGAGAGGACAGACTGGATTATTGTAGTGTAGAGCTGAATCAGCAGCTCCTGAGGCAGGTTGACTTTCTTGAGCTGGTGGAGAAAGCACATCCTCTGCTGGGCCTTTTTGATGATTGTGTCTGTGTTGGACGCCCACCTTAGGTCTCATTGCAGACACCATGCTGTTAAGCATGGCGGGTGGGTGGGTGGGGGGGGGCTCCTCCTGAAGTCCACTGTCATCTCCGCAGGTTGTTATGACCACAGCAGAGGCTCTTCTAGAAGACTATAGACAATATAGATGTATATAATATATAATATACAAGACTGTATAGAAATGGACATGGTGAAATTATGGCAATAGCAATTTGGTAATATGTGCCATGGTTTTTGGGGGGGCTTCCGCCTTTCCAGCGAGGAGCTGAACTCCCCCCGCGGTCCACGTCACACAGTATCGACCCTTTACCGTAATGCATGGCTGTCGTTAATGCTTCCCCTGATTTGCGCCTGACGTTTTCGACCCAGCTTTGAGAAACTGCGCCTAATATTGCAGAGGAGCTTTCCCACTGAAGCGTTCTGCCAGTATGGAAATGGACGAATCCCCCATGAAATAATAAAGCAGTAAAACATCTTTAGTACGTCCCCTGTTTTCCCTGCCCCACACACTTCATCTAAAGACTGCTCCTCTCGCCGCCTTGCAGAGGAGGTGTTTAATATTGTATATATTATACATTTAATAGTGTATATATTACACATTTCACGTGCTCTTATGATTGCAGCTGTTAAGCCTCAGTGAAAGAAAAGCACCCTCGGCCTCGCAGCCACACCAACAGCATCCATGCACCCATCTCCAGCAGAAGAGCCTGGAAGAAATTGGGGGGTATAATCAGCCCATAATTACTCAGCTACAAAAGGCTTTTTTCTACAGTTTCCAACTCAAACGTGGACCCGAGCATCGCACAGAAACGACTGTGAATGATGGTGATTAAGAACACCGACGCTAATAAGCTTGGCACGTGCCCTGGCCCAATAATGGAGGTAACGACAAAGCAAGAGGCAACAGTAAAAAGATGGAGACCTCCAAGTCACAGAGGCCGACATCTACTGCTTGCTGGGTGAACCCACGTGATTCCTAATCGTTCGGTTGCCACTTCCGCTGGGTGTGATGACGTAGGCGTACACTGACACGAGGTCTGAGGTCGCGCTGAACGTGAGCCGCAGCACATTCGACAAAAGAGGGCAGAATTTAGCTTTTTTTTGGGGGGGGGGTGTTTCTACACAGGCATTTTTTCTAACTTAACACAACAAGTTTAACACAACAGGTAATAGGTAGACAATACAACTGATTATGCGTCCATCTGATGTCGGTGTGGCAATGAGAAAGTATTGACAGCAGTCCACGTCTTTGTCAGTGCTCGCTCATTGTCCCAGGCTTAGCTAGCAGACCTGAGTCTGGAATGAAGATTGATAAATAATCAGTGAAAAGCTCATTTAAGCAGCTTTAATTATGAATTCACAATATGAGTAAAGCACACATGACTTGGCTTCACTGTGTGAACATGTGGTAGAGCTGGTTGGACAAAGGCAGGTTTGGACCAAGGCTGGGATCTAGCACACTTCACATGAACACCCAGCTTGACTTGTTGCAGAAAGCTGACTACTGACGAGTCTGAGCAGCACTGACTCGCTTTGCATTGTGGGCAGATTCAGACTCTTTTCCAGCTTAAACACACAGGCGACCGTGCAGCCACTGGAAGATGCTTGGCCCCCCTTTACTACAGTGGGAAACTCCTGCCTTGCAGCAGAATGCGGCAGTTGTCTGGAAAGGTTTGTGATGGATGTGCTGTCTCTAGCAAGTCCTCTAAAGCCTATTGCCCCTCTCATTGCTCGCCCCATAATGCTGGTGGCAATCCGCAAGTGGTGAGCCATGTTGTCCTCATGTTTTTGTCAGTAGGTGTCATTTATTGCGGCCATGGAAACTGCTCTTAGTTCTGTGCCAGCCTAGTGGCAGGCCAGCTAACTTTTTTAGCCTTAAAATTAGCCAGTCTTTATTCTTGTGCATTTGTCTAATTCACTTTGGACCCGTTTAAGAACAAAACTAAAAACAAAATTAGTTCTTCAACTACAGCTACTCCTGCAGATCTTGTCTTACCAAATGTATAGCTATACAATGAGTCACTGATAGTCCCTGTTATTACAGCTTTTGAGACTATCACACAAACGCACACACACATGCATATATATAGTAAAACGTCTTTATCACCCCCCCCATTAGATGATACACATATGACGTTTATTAGAGTTTATATATATATATATATATATATATATATATACAATATTTTAACTGCCTGTCCTTCCAACTGTGCCCTAACACCATCCCAATATATAATTCACATAAAGTGCCTTGTTATAGTTCTAATGTACGCCATTTAAACAATATATAGATATATCTGTTACTTATATATATACACTACCGTTCAAAAGTTTGGGATCACCCAAACAATTTTGTGTTTTCCATGAAAAGTCACACTTATTCACCACCATATGTTGTGAAATGAATAGAAAATAGAGTCAAGACATTGACAAGGTTAGAAATAATGATTTGTATTTGAAATAAGATTTTTTTTACATCAAACTTTGCTTTCGTCAAAGAATCCTCCATTTGCAGCAATTACAGCATTGCAGACCTTTGGCATTCTAGCTGTTAATTTGTTGAGGTAATCTGGAGAAATTGCACCCCACGCTTCCAGAAGCAGCTCCCACAAGTTGGATTGGTTGGATGGGCACTTCTTTGAGCAGATTGAGTTTCTGGAGCATCACATTTGTGGGGTCAATTAAACGCTCAAAATGGCCAGAAAAAGAGAACTTTCATCTGAAACTCGACAGTCTATTCTTGTTCTTAGAAATGAAGGCTATTCCATGCGAGAAATTGCTAAGAAATTGAAGATTTCCTACACCGGTGTGTACTACTCCCTTCAGAGGACAGCACAAACAGGCTCTAACCAGAGTAGAAAAAGAAGTGGGAGGCCGCGTTGCACAACTGAGCAAGAAGATAAGTACATTAGAGTCTCTAGTTTGAGAAACAGACGCCTCACAGGTCCCCAACTGGCATCTTCATTAAATAGTACCTGTTAGAGCCTGTTTGTGCTGTCCTCTGAAGGGAGTAGTACACACCGGTGTAGGAAATCTTCAATTTCTTAGCAATTTCTCGCATGGAATAGCCTTCATTTCTAAGAACAAGAATAGACTGTCGAGTTTCAGATGAAAGTTCTCTTTTTCTGGCCATTTTGAGCGTTTAATTGACCCCACAAATGTGATGCTCCAGAAACTCAATCTGCTCAAAGAAGTGCCCATCCAACCAATCCAACTTGTGGGAGCTGCTTCTGGAAGCGTGGGGTGCAATTTCTTCAGATTACCTCAACAAATTAACAGCTAGAATGCCAAAGGTCTGCAATGCTGTAATTGCTGCAAATGGAGGATTCTTTGACGAAAGCAAAGTTTGATGTAAAAAAAATCTTATTTCAAATACAAATCATTATTTCTAACCTTGTCAATGTCTTGACTCTATTTTCTATTCATTTCACAACATATGGTGGTGAATAAGTGTGACTTTTCATGGAAAACACGAAATTGTTTGGGTGATCCCAAACTTTTGAACGGTAGTGTATATATATAAGTCATACTCATCTGGAAGGAAAAAACAGTGTGTCTGCTATAATAATATACACTGAAACTCTCTGGAATTAAACATTGTGTACCTCAGGGCTTGATTCTTGTCCCTCTACTGTTCTCTCTTTATATTTCACCACTTGGCCAAATTATATGCAGTGATGGAATACATTTCCATTGCTATGCGGATGATATTCTGCTGTTTATAAGGGCTGATGATCTTACTTAAAATAAATAATAAAACTGCGATGCTGATCATTGGCCCTGCTAGACACAGACACCAATTTGATTAAGTAACAGTAATGCTCGACAACTCTGTGATTTCACAAAGTGTGGCAGCCAAAATCCTTGGTGTTACGTTTGATCCCAGCCTTTCCTTTGACATTAAAGAAATCACCAAGACTGCCTTTTTTCACTTAGGCAACACAGCTAAACAAATTGCATTTGTTTCATCCAGGCTTGATTACTGTAATGTTCTGTTTTCAGGTCCACCATATGCTTCTACTTAAAGTCTTCAGATCATTAAAAACACTGCAGGTAGGATCCCATTTAAAAACAGAAAAATTGACCATATTACACCAATTCTTTCCACTTTTCATTGGTTTACTATCCATGTTAGATCAGACTTCAGAGGTGCTCCTGCTGACTTATAAAATCCTAAATAGATCAAATCAGATCCTGGCTGATCTCCTTAATCCGTACATTCCATCTCGACCTCTGTGCTCTCAAAAAACAGGGATCCTGTGTGTACCCAAAATTAAAAAGAAGTCAGCTGGTGGCAGGGCCTTTTCCTATTGGGCTCCGTTCTTGTGGAATAACCTGCCTGCTGCCGTCAGACAAGCAGAGTCTGTTGAGTCCTTTAAATCCAAACCTGAAACCCTCTGCATGTTAAGCGATGTATGGTGAGCATTCTGGCTGCCCGGCATCACCCAGGTGAGTGCTATACATTGGTGGCGGTCCTGCCCTACTCTGTGACGTGTTTTGGGTGTCTAGATAAAGCATTATATACATGTAACACATTATTGTTATTATTATTATTATTATTATTAATACTAATCTTTTTTCCCTTAACGTACAATTAGTTGCCTTTAAATTGAACACTTCACTACCTGCCATGGCGGGTCAGTGTCTGTCTCAATGTATTTACCAAGCACTGTTCTGCCGACGGGATTATAGAGTATAGATTATTGATTATTGCAACTGCTCTCCCTCATATGTCTTTCTCTCTCTCTGAATGATGTCTTCTCCTGTCTCCTCTCTCCTGTGTGTGTGAATGGTGTGATGTGAGTCTCCTCTGTGTACATGTGTAATCTGTCCTCCTGTCAGGTCTCCATGCTGATGGTGGTCGAGTGGCTCTGGGGCTGTTGTGGTGGCATCTGGACACAGCTTGGCATCCTCCTCCTCATATTCTTCGTGTATTTTATAATCCCATTATAATTGTGTTATCCGCTTTCAATGTTGTATTGTGTAATTTGTGTAAACACAACTTCCACTGCACATTGTGCGTCTTGGGAGCGAGATCCTCCTCTGCTGCTCTCCCTGAGGTTTCTTCCTATTTTTTCTCCCTGTTAAAGGGTTTTTTGAAGGAAGTTGTTTCTTATCCCACCCGAGGGTCTAAAGACAGGATGTTATCTAGGCCGAGGGTCTAAAGACAGGATGTTATCCAGTCCGAGGGTCTAAAGACAGGATGTTATCCAGTCCGAGGGTCTAAAGACAGGATGTTATCCAGTCCGAGGGTCTAAAGACAGGATGTTATCTAGTCCGAGGGTCTAAAGACAGGATTTTAGCTAGTCCGAGGGTCTAAAGACAGGATGTTATCTAGTCCGAGGGTCTAAAGACAGGATGTTAGCTAGTCCGAGGGTCTAAAGACAGGATGTTATCTAGGCCGAGGGTCTAAAGACAGGATGTTATCTAGGCCGAGGGTCTAAAGACAGGATGTTCTCTAGTCCGAGGGTCTAAAGACAGGATGTTATCTAGGCCGAGGGTCTAAAGACAGGATGTTAGCTAGTCCGAGGGTCTAAAGACAGGATGTTATCTAGGCCGAGGGTCTAAAGACAGGATGTTATCTAGGCCGAGGGTCTAAAGACAGGATGTTCTCTAGTCCGAGGGTCTAAAGACAGGATGTTATCTAGGCCGAGGGTCTAAAGACAGGATGTTAGCTAGTCCGAGGGTCTAAAGACAGGATGTTATCCAGTCCGAGGGTCTAAAGACAGGATGTTATCCAGTCCGAGGGTCTAAAGACAGGATGTTGTCCAGTCCGAGGGTCTACAGACAGGATGTTCTCTAGTCCGAGGGTCTAAAGACAGGATGCTATCTAGTCCGAGGGTCTAAAGACAGGATGTTATCTAGTCCGAGGGTCTAAAGACAGGACGTTATCTAGTCCGAGGGTCTAAAGACAGGATGTTATCCAGTCCGAGGGTCTAAAGACAGGATGATATCTAGTCCGAGGGTCTAAAGACAGGATGTTCTCTAGGCCGAGGGTCTAAAGACAGGATGTTATCCAGTCCGAGGGTCTAAACACAGGATGTTATCCAGTCCGAGGGTCTAAACACAGGATGTTATCTAGTCCGAGGGTCTAAAGACAGAATGTTATCCAGTCCGAGGGTCTAAAGACAGGAAGTTATCTAGTCCGAGGGTCTAAAGACAGGATGTTATCCAGTCCGAGGGTCTAAAGACAGGATGTTTTCCAGTCCGAGGGTCTAAAGACAGGATGTTATCCAGTCCGAGGGTGTAAAGACAGGATGTTATCTAGTCCGAGGGTCTAAAGACAGGATTTTAGCTAGTCCGAGGGTCTAAAGACAGGATGTTATCTAGTCCGAGGGTCTAAAGACAGGATGTTAGCTAGTCCGAGGGTCTAAAGACAGGATGTTATCTAGGCCGAGGGTCTAAAGACAGGATGTTATCTAGGCCGAGGGTCTAAAGACAGGATGTTCTCTAGTCCGAGGGTCTAAAGACAGGATGTTATCTAGGCCGAGGGTCTAAAGACAGGATGTTAGCTAGTCCGAGGGTCTAAAGACAGGATGTTATCCAGTCCGAGGGTCTAAAGACAGGATGTTATCCAGTCCGAGGGTCTAAAGACAGGATGTTGTCCAGTCCGAGGGTCTAAAGACAGGATGTTCTCTAGTCCGAGGGTCTAAAGACAGGATGCTATCTAGTCCGAGGGTCTAAAGACAGGATGTTATCTAGTCCGAGGGTCTAAAGACAGGATGTTATCCAGTCCGAGGGTCTAAAGACAGGATGTTATCTAGGCTGAGGGTCTAAAGACAGGATGTTATCCAGTCCGAGGGTCTAAAGACAGGACGTTATCTAGTCCGAGGGTCTAAAGACAGGATGTTATCCAGTCCGAGGGTCTAAAGACAGGATGATATCTAGTCCGAGGGTCTAAAGACAGGATGTTCTCTAGGCCGAGGGTCTAAAGACAGGATGTTATCCAGTCCGAGGGTCTAAACACAGGATGTTATCCAGTCCGAGGGTCTAAACACAGGATGTTATCTAGTCCGAGGGTCTAAAGACAGAATGTTATCCAGTCCGAGGGTCTAAAGACAGGAAGTTATCTAGTCCGAGGGTCTAAAGACAGGATGTTATCCAGTCCGAGGGTCTAAAGACAGGATGTTTTCCAGTCCGAGGGTCTAAAGGCAGAATGTTATCCAGTCCGAGGGTCTAAAGACAGGATGTTATCCAGTCTGAGGGTCTAAAGACAGGATGTTGTGTTACTGTGAAGTCCACAGAGGCAAATTTGTAATTTGTGATGTTGGGCTATAGAACTAAAATTGACTTGACTTGATCAGTTCAACAAATACACTGTCTCTCCATGACAAGCCGGCCGGCCTGCTAGTCTGGCAGTGTGGCGGGCCTCAACTCTGCCTGGCAAGTTGTTTGGATGTCTGGTGGTCTAGCTGGTGGTCTAGCTGATGGGAAATCTGTCAGCTCGGCCTGCCGACCGGCTGGAGATTCAGAGGTTAGAAGGCTGCTGATCCACAGTGGAAATGTGACTTAATCAGTTTCGAATATTAATCGTGTTTTTCAGTGTATTGTGTTTATTCAGGGGTGAATGACATAAACCTCAGGAAGGCGAGGTTATTCATACATCACATTTCACGCACAAACGCAACTGTGTATTAAGCGCTTTACATAAATACATAGAAAGACAGTAAAAGTGTTAGAGAACCAGAAAACAAGATTAGTCTCAGGATGCTTATTAAGCCATGTCGTTTTTATTTGTATAGCCCAGTATCACAAATTAAGAATATGCCTCAGTGGGCTTTACAGCAACACAACATCCTGTCCTTAGACCCTCTCGTCAGATGAGGAACACCTCCCTAAAACCCTTCATCAGGGGGAAACAATATAGGAAGAAAGCTCAGGGGGAGCAACAGAGGAGGATCTCTCTCCCAAGACGCACAACCTGCGATGATGTGGTGTGTACAGAATAAAACACAATTTACACAATACAACACTGATACAGGATAACAGAACTACAATGGAGTTGTAAATGTTATGAAGAACATGATGAGGAGGAGGCCAAGCAGTGTCCGGCCGCCACTGGAACAGCCAGGACCCGAGCCAGGCCACCACCATCACCATGTAAATTAAAAAAATTATTAATTAATTATTAATAAAATAAAATGAATGATGATAAAAAAACACATTAATCAGGGTTAGAGTCATTACTTAGTGAAATACAGAGGTGACCATGGGAGATGTAAACTAGCCTACCGCTGAACCCGCCTTCCACTTTGCTAATCCGCTGTTGTTTTTCTTGTCTTTTTGTATTCTTATTCTTTTTTTTTCTTTTTCTTTTACTTTCTTCCATTTTATTCAATTGTATTTTCTTATTACCCGGATTAGTGAGCGTGCTCCGAGACACTTGCTCCGTTTTGTTGATTAACGTATCGTGCTCAGAATTCAGATGTGTTGTTTTTGTTTTTGTGTGGGGTTCCCTGAAAGGACAGATCCGCGGATGAGACGGTGAAGAAGAGGAGCGGGAGGAAGAGGAAGACACAAGCATTAAATTATCACTCTGTCTTTTGTCTTTCCCCTCTTTTTCCCCTGATAGAAAAATACACTCCGTCTCTCTCACTCACTGACACACTGTGTGTGTGTGTGTGTGTGTGTGTGTGTGTGTGTGTGTGTGTGTGTGTCTGTGTGTCTGTGTGTGTGTCTGTGTGTGTGTGTGTGTGTGTGTGTCTGTGTGTGTCTGTGTGTGCGCTATCTCAGCTAGCAAAAGGAGAACAGAGGAGGGAGGATATGCCCCGGGGATTTGTCTATACCTTCACAAGTGTCATCTCTCTCCTCTTCAGACCAACATTCAAACAGCCAATTAGCACCGCCACCGCCAAACACAGACAGGCTGGCTGAGACGCCGCATTCCGGAGGCCTCCAACCGTCCTGCTTTTGGGTGGCTGTACATTATACTCACTTAAATTCAATCTGTTGTCATTAAAAACAATGTGCAGGCACGTGTTAAAAATGAAATGGGGGCTGCAAGGCACACACACACACACACACACACACACACACACACACACACACACACACACACACCCACACACACAGCAAACACAGTATAAGATACACACTGATGAAGACCAAACACAGTATAAGATACACACTGATGAAGACCAAACACAGTATAAGATACACACTGATGAAGACCAAACACAGTATAAGATACACACTGATGAAGACCAAACACAGTATAAGATACACACTGATGAAGACCAAACACAGTATAAGATATGCACTGATGAAGACCAAACACAGTATAAGATATACACTGATGAAGACCGAACACAGTATAAGATATACACTGATGAAGACCAAACACAGTATAAGATATACACTGATGAAGACCAAACACAGTATCAGATATACACTGATGAAGACCAAACACAGTATCAGATATACACTGATGAAGACCAAACACAGTATCAGATATACTACACTGATGAAGACCAAACACAGTATCAGATATACTACACTGATGAAGACCAAAAGATAAAAACAAGTCAAAAGAGAGCTGGAGTACAGAATATTTAAAATATCTACAGACATTCAGTGGGTAGCCAGGTTCAGTCAGCAGGTAGCCAGGTTCAGGTGGGCACCAGCTTGTGGAAAGAAGCTGTTTTTGAGCCTGGTAGTGTGGGCTCTGAGGCTCCTGTAGCGCCTCCCAGAGGGCAGGGGGCAGAACAGTCCATGGTTGGGGTGGGTGGGATCTCTGCTGATGCTCAGACCCCCTCGAAGGCAGCGTTTGTGATAAATGTCTTGTATGGCTGGGAGCTGGGTACCGGTGATATGCTGGGCCGCCTTGACGACCCGCTGCAGAGCTTTCTGGTCTACTGAGGTACAGTTGCCGTACCACACTGAGATGCAGATGGTCAGGATGCTGTCTGTGGTGCAGTGGTACAAGTTGGGGAGAATTTGGGGAGGTAGACTGACGCTGCTCAGCCTCCTCAGGAAATGCAGGTGTCGTTGGGCCTTTTTCACAAGGGCCTGGGTGTTTAATGTCCAGGAAAGGTCCTCGCTGATGTGGACTCCAAGGAATTTCCTCAAATGTCCTCAGGAACAAATGCAGAGTGAAAAGGATTTACAGAACAGTAAACCTGCAGATGAGATGCACATGACACTGGTCCCCCGTCTCTCCTTACGAAAGAAGCCAGTGACAGAAAACAATCATTTGAGATTATTTTGACCAGGCTTCTGTCTGTGTGCTCATGTTAGCCTGTAAAGCCTTCAGGAAGTCCAATCATTTTGAGAAGAGCAAGAACAGTTATGAGTCTGAAGACTGATGGTCTGATATTTAGAAAAATGAAAATAACAACCGCAGAATGATTTGACTGGACGAATCAGAACATAGCTGGGTATCAGAATCAGAACCAGAAATACTTTATTCAACCCCGAGGGGAAATTGGGTCCTATTACAGGCACTCACGCACTAGTAAAGGAAATAAACTAGCAAGATAACAAGAAAATAGGAATACATAGAAATGAGAAAAACAGAAATAAATAGAAATAGAAGATAAAAGAAGAAATAGAAATAATATATATATATATATATATATATATATATATATATATATGTGCACCATGCTCCAGCATATAACATCATAATATGTTAATAATAACTATAGAACATGTTTACCTCCTTGCTGTTTAACACAAAGAACTACAAAAACAGCAAAAGAACAAAACTACAAACTTACCAAAACTACAAAAACTGCAAAATTACTAAAAACTCACTAAATTGACTAAACTTTAAAATTCAAATTTTGTTTTACATTTAATATAAATTTAATTTTATACCAAAACTACAAAAACTAAAAACTACTAAATTGCTAAAAACTCACTCAAATTGACTAAACTTTAAAATTCAAATTTCGTTTTACATTTAATATAAATTTAATTTTATACCAAAACTACAAAAACTAAAAACTACTAAATTACTAAAAACTCACTCAAATTGACAAACTTTAAAATTCAAATTTCGTTTTACATTTAATATAAATGTAATTTTATACCAAAACTACAAAAACTAAAAACTACTAAATTACTAAAAACTCACTCAAATTGACTAAACTTTAAAATTCAAATTTCGTTTTACATTTAATATAAATGTAATTTTAAATTTAAAAATGTGAAATTACTAAACTTGCTAAAAAAATACTAAAATGACTAAAAACTACAAAATTAGAACTACAAAAAAATATTGCCTGTACCACTCAGGGTAGTTTACAGAAAAACTCCTTATAGTAGCAAAAACAAATTCTAGCAAGAGTCAACAGTTCAACAGAAGTTCAACACAAGTGCCACTTTCTATAGGAACGAGTACCCACGAGACTCGGGGGACCCTCTTGGATCTCCACGTGTGGTGTGTCTCCTGACAGCGTGTCTCTCTCCTGACGCCACACAGCACATCCTCCCTTTAAGGTGTATTTGGCCCACATAGCAACACAGGCATGAGGAAACAAATACACAATGAATAAATGATAACTTCTAGATAGAGTCTGTTGTCCTGCAGGAATTCCTTCTCCACCGTGAGTACACGTACATAAACATACACGTAACTGCAGTGCAATGTAGAGATATACATCCATAAACACATAACATCCGCTCACACCTACAGATAAACCTGGCTCTGCGCTAGGTCAGCCAGCTAGTTTGTTTAGTGCTGGTATGACAGAAGGGACAGTGTGAAGTGTGAATAGAGGGGTTCATTCCCTAGTGTGAGTGCAAGGCGTGTGATGGCTCTGTCATCCATGTCTGAGAGGTGGGGTGTAGGGGAGGTTGGGTGTAGGGGAGTGGATGATCTTGGAGACAGCATGTGGGATCCTGGTAAGTTGGGTTTTGTTGGAGATGGTCAGCATGGTGTAGACTCAGGGGAACCAGTAGAGCAGGACGGGTTGGATTATGCTTTTGTAAAGTAACAACGGGAGGTGGGGGAGGTGGGGGGGCAACAGAAAGTGCTCTGGGCTTGCTGATGGTGTGTCGTTTATTGATATCAGTGATGTGTTGATCACAGCCGAGTTTACTGTCTAAAGTGAGTCCAAGATATTGGACGTTGTCAACCTGTTCTACTGTCTCGCCGTGGATGGTGATGGGGTTCAGTTCAGTGAGGGGTGTGCTTGGTATGTCAATGATTAGTTATTTTGTTTTGTCCACAGTCAGTTGGAGGTAGTTGTCTGTGCACCACTGAGTTAAATGAGAAATGGAGTGTTGATAGGCTGTGATGGAGATTAAGTGGTCCCAGTATGACAGGATCATTGGAGTATTTGTAGTAAGTGGTGATGGGTGAAGGGCTGATGTAGTCATGTGTGTAGATAGTATAAAAGCAGGGACTGAGGACACAGCCCTAACGGGCTCCAGTGTTGGTGATGATGGTTGATGATGTGACTGTACCTATACTTACAGCCTGTGGTCTGTTGCTAAGGAAGTTGTGGACCCAGTGGATGAGGGGT
Organism: Lampris incognitus; assembly: GCF_029633865.1. Classification (NCBI taxonomy): domain Eukaryota; kingdom Metazoa; phylum Chordata; class Actinopteri; order Lampriformes; family Lampridae; genus Lampris; species Lampris incognitus. The sequence continues at coordinate 65,954,993 of NC_079215.1, forward strand.
GGAGGGATGTTGAGGTGGTGAAGCTGCTTGGTCATCTGGTGGCATTGAATTGTATTGAAGGCAAAGCTGAAGTCGATGAAGATAATTGAAGGGAAGTTGCCAGATGATTCCAAGTGTCAGAGGAGGGAGTGGAGGAGATATGCCAAAGCATCCTCTGTCCCCCATTTGGCCCAGTACTCAAACTGATATGAGTCCAGTTGTGAATTGATAGCTGGTAGGATGGTGCACAGGATCTGTTTTTCTATTTCATGGCTATTGGGTTGAGTGTGACTGGTCGGTAGTTGTTGGGTTCCGAGGGGCGGGGTTTCTTGTGTACCAGTGGATGTTTTCCAGAGAGTAGGAATTGATGAAGCTGCTTTGTCATCTGGTGGCATTGAATCGTATTGAAGGCAAAGCTGAAGTCGATGAAGATAAATGAAGGGAAGTTGCCAGGTGATTCCAAGTGTCAGAGGAGGGAGTGGAGGAGACATGCCACAGCATCCTCTGTCCCCCATTTGGCCCCGTACTCAAACTGATATGAGTCCAGTTGTGGATTGATAGCTGGTAGGATGGTGCACAGGATCTGTTTTCCCATTTCATGGCTATTGGGTTGAGTGTGACTGGTCGGTGGTGGTTGGGTTCTGGGGGGCAGGGTTTCTTGTGTACCAGTGGATGTTTTCCAGAGAGTAGGAATTGATGCTGTCCTATAGGATTCACAGAAGATGGATTAGAGGAAGGGGGGGGGCTCCATGGCGCAGAACGTGAGCACCCTAGCTGGGATGCTGTCTGGCCCTAGTGCCTTGGTGGACATCCTCCATTGTGAAGGGTGGGTGGTGTGGACTCATGAGAGGGGAGGGCACTAAGCAGCTCCTCATAGGCAGCAGGGTGGTTGTGGATGTCAAACCATGCGTAGATGGTGTTCAGAATGTCGGCAAAGGTGGTGGGGCCTGTCATCGTGGAATGATCTCGAGTGTATTTATAACCATGCAGTGTTCTTACTTTATCGAAGGCTTGCTTTGTGTCCATGCCGCTAAACTCCTGCTCCAATCTGTCCTTTAAGTTTGGCCTTGATAATATCACTCTTGGTCTGTCTCTTAATTGTTTTAGGGGAAGCCCAGTCCCTGCGCTGAAATGCCTTCTGCTTGTCTTTCAGGCTGCCCTTAATATGGGAGGTAATAGCAAAAATAATGACACCTTGAATAAATAATTCAAGGCGTTGTCCTGGCCTCCAAATTCCCCAGATCTCAATCCGATCGAGCATCTGTGGGGTGTGCTGGAAAAACAAGTCCGATCCATGGAGGCCCCACCTCGCAACTTACAGGACTTAGAGGATCTGCTGCTAACGTCTTGGTGCCAGATACCAGAGGACACCTTCAGAGGTTTTGTGGAGTCCATGCCTCGATGGGTTCGAGCTGTTTCGGTGGCACGAGGGGGGCCTGCACAATATTAGGCAGGTTGTTTCAATGTTTTGGCTGATTGGTGTATGTTTTTATAATGAGCCAAGGCTAAATCAAAACGGAGTTGGCGAAAGCGACAAAGTTCTTCTCTTGGCATTACGAACGGTCAGTTCTGCTTAGACGTAAGTCTGCCGCGTGTGACACTCATAGCACGTTTTGCAAACAGCGTCCTCTACATACCGAATAGTGTACCTCAGTGGCATACAGTATTCACTGCATACAATACGTAGACGAAAACTAAAATGAATAGTAAAGCCCTGTAAAAACGTCAGCTCACCAAAACAAGTGGCCCCGATTCTTTCCCCTTTCCCCTGATATCACCCCCCCCCCCAACGTGTCAATTTCCTATGTCTTTGGCTTCTCTAAGTGTATTATAACTCAGCTGTACTAAACACTAACATGACGTCTCCAGCTCTGCCCATTGACCACAGATTTCTGTGTGCACGAACAGATTTACACTCACACACACACACACACACACACACACACACACACACACACACACACACACACACACACACACACACACACACACACACACACACACACACACATTTTCATGCTTTGGAAATTCCCTATATAAGACTTTTTTACTTAGCCAAAATGAAATGACCCCATGTGCAAACCTCTCAATGGGAACACGTTATCCTGACTATTTCTAAATGCAGTCTAATATAAACCTGGGATAGGCTCCAGAATCCCCGCCACCCTGAGAGCAGGATAAATGGTTTGGATAATGGATGGATGGATGGATGAAATGATTTTCAGTTATTTCCAGTTATTTTATATTCCACACTAACCTATAAAGCACTGGAAATTAACTAGACAAACGTAGCATACTAATTTTTTTTATGCTGCTGCATTAGCAAGATTTATACGTATTAACCCACTAATCCAGATGAGCGTAATGATAAAACCACAACAGCAATCCAACCATCAACTATCAGTATTGGTCTTTCGGTCGTGATGTCACAATGCCGCTGATCCTTGGAAGATGGCGCCCGGCGTCGCGTTGCCCTTGGGAACGGACCAAGTCCGAAAGACCGATAGTCGAACCATCTTTCTAAACTTACACATTATGTAAGCTAAATCGCACTATAATAAATCTTATATCCAAATAGTATCTGTGTATAATTTTAAGTGGTATTATTTATCGTTATTTTTAATGATTCCTGTCGATTTACCTTACTGCACAATGCCTTTCTGTACCTCCTGGGTTTCCGTAGCCACCCCCCGCCCCGCCCCCTCACAGTGCCGCTTTCCATTGTGTGAGAAAATGCTGCCGCGCTATTTTATTGTTTTCCTTGGAAATTGAGCTGTTTATGTTGTAACCTTTAATTCATATTGTTTACTGTTAATACGACGACGTTGCCCAGTTGTGTTGTTTTGACCGTTACTATAAGTTTTGTAGACATTTCTCATTCAACATTATGGCGCCATTTTGGTCTCCCGGCAGGCAGCCCTGTACCATGTGACCAATCTAGTGCCGCAGATTTTAGCACCTATTTCTTCATGTAAATTATGTTATTTTGCATTACTGGGGGAGTGGATGTGCAGAGAGGACCAGAAGGCAACTCATGTGTGTTGTGTTTGTCTTCTGCAGGAGCAAATAAGTGCTGGAAAACAACCCCTTGGCCCTTGGCCCTTGCCTAGTCACTTTTCATGCCCTACCCACATCCGCTACACGTACACTCAATTTATTCTAATTTGATCATTAACAGCTGAAAGTTTGAAAAGAATCACTCTAATGTGGCTAGATCCAAAAAAGCTTTCAGATGAAAAAACATACAAAAAGACTAAAGCTCTAAATTGCACTTTAAACGATTAGAATTAAAATCCATTTGCCAAATCTGAACATTCATGGTCAATCTTCTCTCACTTGCTTGTCAGTGACACTGTTCTTTTGCAATGTTTTTATCATATTTGAATTTTAGAAGAAAAAAAAACAAGTACAAAAAAAGGATGTTAACTGGATTGAGATGGAAGCTGACTGACTGAAGACTAAAGCTCTAACTCGGCCCCGTGCACAACTGTAGTCCACTGTCTTCCGGTTTCTACTGCAGCGGTCATACCAGTTTCCTGTTTGTTGGCGTGTGCTGTTGACAATGGCGTATGTTTCTCGATGCCTGCAAGATTTACCATGGGTAAATGTCAACGGCATGCACAGAATTGTCGACAAACTTTCACCTGCACCTACCAGCAAACGGGTGAAAAGTTTCAAGTTGTACATATCAAGTTCCGTCCACAATTAAAAGGATGAGTATCCTCATCCTTATCAAGTTCCGTCCACAATTAAGAGGATGAGTACCACAATTAAAAGGATGAGTATCCTCACCCTTATCAAGTTCCGTCCACAATTATGAGGATGAGTATCCTCACCCTTATCAAGTTCCGTCCACAAAAATGAGGATGAGTATCCTCATCCTTATCAAGTTCCGTCCACAATTATGAGAATGAGTATCCTCATCCTTATCAAGTTCCGTCCACAATTATGAGGATGAGTATCCTCACCCTTATCAAGTTCCGTCCACAATTATGAGGATGAGTATCCTCACCCTTATCAAGTTCCATCCACAAAAATGAGGATGAGTATCCTCATGCTTATCAGGTTCCGTCCGCAATTATGAGGATGAGTATCCTCACCCTTATCAAGTTCCGTCCACAATTATGAGGATGAGTATCCTCATGCTTATCAAGTTCCGTCCACAATTATGAGAATGAGTATCCTCATCCTTATCAAGTTCCGTCCACAATTATGAGGATGAGTATCCTCACCCTTATCAAGTTCCGTCCACAATGATGAGGATGAGTATCCTCACCCTTATCAAGTTCCGTCCACAATTATGAGGATGAGTATCCTCATGCTTATCAAGTTCCGTCCACAATTATGAGGATGAGTATCCTCATCCTTATCAAGTTCCGTCCACAATTATGAGAATGAGTATCCTCATCCTTATCAAGTTCCGTCCACAATTATGAGGATGAGTATCCTCACCCTTATCAAGTTCCGTCCACAATGATGAGGATGAGTATCCTCACCCTTATCAAGTTCCGTCCACAATTAAAAGGATGAGTATCCTCACCCTTATCAAGTTCCGTTATGAGGATGAGTATCCCTACCCTTATCAAGTTCCGTCCACAATTATACTCATCCTCATAATTGTGGCCGTAACTTGATATGTACAACTTGAAACTTTTTTTGTCATATTTGAATTCTAGAAGAAAAATTAAAAACAAGGGCAAAAACAAAAACAAAAAACAAAATGTTTACTGGATTGAGATGGAAGCTGATGGACGCCTGTCGGACCTCAGGGTGGATTTTTACTTTTAGACACAGTCACAGCTCCTGGTCTGCTCGGCTGCAGACGTCTGACAGCAGCGGGCCATGTTTTTAAACCCGATCCAGATGATAAAGGTGGAACCAAAAAAATAAAATAACTCTTTTGTTCCTGTCAGAAACCTCAAAAGATTTACCACATAAGAGACAGACGAGATGAAGGCAGGGTGGAAAAAACAGTGAGCGGGACACCAGAGCGATGAGTTTTCTTTTATGTCTGCGTGTGTGTGTGTGTGTGTGTGTGTGTGTGTGTGTGTGTGTGTGTGTGTGTGTGTGTGTGTGTGTGTGTGTGTGTGTGTGTGTGTGTGTGTCTGTGTGTGTCTGTGTGTGTCTGTGTGTGTGTGTGTGGCTGGTTGGTAATGTGGAGGAACTGAATATTCTTGTGGTTATCCCCCCGTAGGGAAAAGTCAGATCTATGAAGTGTGTAAGCTGCTCAGGGTGTTGTGTGTGTGTGTGTGTGTGTGTGTGTGTGTGGGGGGGGGGGGGGGTGTGGGTGGGTGGGATGGGGGCGTGCGTGGCTGAGTTGCTCTGTGACTGACAGGCCGTGACGGCTTGCCTGTCGTTCCCATTGGCGAGCTGAGTTTCCGATCCGACAGCGCTGCGGATCAATCAAAAACTTCCGGGACGGGAATGTTGAGGAAGCAGGAAAACACGACTCGCTCCCGTGATTTAACACACACCCGGACGGACAGACAGACAGACAGAACCAAAGCCGTTTCCACTGCTGCTTCCAAACTCAATTTACTTCAGCAGCAATGGCGGCTGGCCAGTACAGGGCGCTGGGGCGCCGCCCCCTTCAAACATCCGGAGATGGAAATCTACTTAAACATGTTAAATATGATGTAGTTGTACAATGCAGATAATGATGAAACAAAAGTGTTTTCAGTCTGTGAGCGCCTGTCAGCAGCATTAAATATTGTTTACAAATGGTATTTGGTTGATTCCTGTCTGAATACACATACTTCCTGCCTGAATATATATACTTCCTGCCTGAATACATATACTTCCTGCCTGAATACACATACTTCCTGCCTGAATACATATACTTCCTGCCTGAATACATATACTTCCTGCGTGAGGGGCGCCGGCCAAACCATACCTTTTGGGTAGAGGCTAGTTCCCATCGATGCAGAGAACGGTCAACTGAGCATGCGCAAGTACTCGTCGCCTCCGTTGTTTGGGTAGGTTAGGGTTAGGGCGGGGTTAGGGTTAAAGTTAGCTAATCAGAGCAGAGTAGGGGCGGGTCTTCCTAGAATCCTAGCGCCTGGATGCTACGCGGGGCGTGTGGAGGCATGGTAGAGGCATTTCGCGCATGCTCAGTTGACCGTTCTCTACTCCATTTCCGTTCTCTAAATCGATGGAAACTAGCCTCTACCTATCTTATGTGAGCCCTCAAACTTGCGGCGAGCAGGTGACCTGAGGCTGCTGTCGGATTGGTTTCTTCAGATTTTCCAGGGGGCGCAGTTCTGTGCGCCCCAGACACTCCCGCTTTTATTGGCCGCGAATTAGTATTGTTTTAGTGTTTTTTGATCTAATGTGATTGGACAATTCTAGTGGCTGTCAATCATGTTCACGCGCACCACCACGCCTCGTCTCGACTGTCAATCATCCACCGTCTACGAACCCTGATAAAACCTGTAGGCTACATTGTCCTTCTTAATAACTCTAAAGCAGCTGGCAGGTGTGGTGTGCTAATTGCGCCCCCCCCCAGATTTTTTAGCACCAGCCGCCACTGTTCTACAGTCTCCTATTTATCGAAGTTATTTTACTACAGTGTCTACAGTTTTCTGATTTTAACATTCTATCTTATTTTAACGTAAATAAAAGAAAATGAAAAATGTGAATCTATTTCAATCCCTTAATTAAAAGTTTTAAGCAAAGAACAGGGGAAGGGAGGCAGAACAGGAGGAAAATCAGTAATGTTAAAATCCTAAAAATCGGGAGATTAGATTAGTTTTAGAAAATTACCTTCGAGCTATTTTCCCATAGCACGTGCATCTATCATCTAGAAGAAGATGGATATACAGACCCGGCTCTGCACAACAGACGAGATTATCTTTGGGCCCTCCTTACTTTGTCTGGACCCAATAACTATGAAATGAAACACATGCCTCCTCTGACACATGTGGAGTCGCTTCTTTTCACCCGACAGTGAAAGGTTTCGCCAGGGGGACGTAGCGCGTGGGAGGATCACGCTATCCCTCCCCCAAACAGACGCCCGACCAACCAGAGGGGGCGCTAGTGCAGAGACCAGGACATATACACACATCCGGCCTTCCCACCCGCAGACACGGCCAAGTGTGTCTGCAGGACGCACGACCAAGCCGGAGGTAACACGGGGATTCGATCCCGCGATCCCCGTGTCGGTAGGCAACGGAATAGACCGCTACACTACCCGGACGCCCCCTCAAGAGATGTTCTTTAAGAATTTTGGCGTCAGGCCTTAAATCAGAGGGCTCAGCAACATCCTCAAGGCACAAAGTCTTTCTAAATTGTCGACGAATAATGAGGCCGCACGGCAGACATGTTGGCAGGAAAACAACACAACCCAGCCAACACTCCACAGCAGTCACACAATTCAAAATAATCTAAAGCGACTAAAAAGCTCAGTCAATGCATAGACCAATTAATGGTGTTGACTTGAGGTGTGAAGGAGTATATACACCCACAACACGGGAGTCCAACACTCTGTTCTACGCAGATGCTGTCTGTAATTCCTCCAATAAGAGGATTTACTAATTGCCTCGAGTGCACAAACAGAATATTGCCCACGCAGTGCTTAGAAAAGACCTTTCCAATGTGCTTTAAGTGGAACCGCCAGAGTGACTGGAGGGATTTAATTATGCTTAATGGGCTCTCAACTACCCATGGCAATATCCTGTAAACACCCAAATGCGATATATGAGGAACACGTGACCAACGCGGAAGTTGAAATCAGGTTTATATGAACGAGCGGTGTCCACTGATTAGATGCAGTCTTCCCGCACTGCGAAGAGAGCAAACCCAGACAGTCACGAAGTCTGTGCTGAACGACGGGTTGTTTCTTCGTTCAAAACAGGTTTGGCTTTACAATGAAATAAAGTTGCTTTAATTCAGAGGTTTAATGAAGGCGGGTCGTAAATGACCCTGAAGACAAGGGCAGTACTATACAATGTGTGGACAACACGGGGGGCTTTATTGCAGTGGTGGATCTAGAGATTTTTTCCTGGGGCGGCAACAGGGGTGGCAAGACTGTGTCCCAGAGGTGGCAGCTGCCACCCCCTTGCCACCCCGTAGATCCGCCCCTGTGAGGGGGAGGGGGGATTCTAAATTGGCGACTTCTGTTTGAGATGAGTTTGGTGCGGGTCTCATTGACCTTCCCCATGCATGTACATAAAATATACTTTAAAAACATATTATCTGATTTATAAATAGGGCGGCAACAGGGGTGGCAAGACTGTGTCCCAGAGGTGGCAGCTACCACCCCTTGCCACCCTGTAGATCCGCCCCCTGCTTTATTGTAAGCGGGGTAGTTAACCATAGATTTGCTACGTCGGTTATGTTACTGTCCCTTTAAATGACGTCATAGCCGTTGCTATGTCCCGCCTCCGCACGCAGAGAGCGCGGCGGCGGCGGCGGCGGCTTTCTCTCGTCGCACCATTTTTCTCTTTGTCCTTGTCGTCGGTGTGGTTCAGTCCGTCGGGGTTTTTGGAGCGAAAACAAATCACTGCTGATTACAGTTCATGAGCTGAGGTATAACCCCGAAGCACAAGAGTTGGCCGAGGAGCTGCTACTTCATATGGAGACACTTCGGACTTTGAACATTTGATATTCCGGTGAGTTACGGGTCGTAGCTGTTAGCGTAGCATGCTAACTACATTAGCAACGAATGCAAATGGATAAAAAATTGATTCAGACTCCGTACTTCTATAAAAATAAAAACAGGCGGGATAATCTTGAAGAGGATAAAATCAGTTTGTAGAGCCGAAGGAACGGAGGAGACCGTAGGTTCACACTTGAGCCGTGTAGGCAACTTTCTTTAATCCACGGTAAATCAGAGAGACAACAAGACCACAGCTCGACTGAGCGGAGGCGGCAAGAATAACCAGAAAACTGGCTGGACAACCAGAACTTAACCCTGCGTTAACCTGCCAGGGCAACCCTGACTTAACCCTTAGTTCCTGGGGGGAATTCTGTCCCCAATACGTGTCCACCACATGAGCCCCCCCAGAATTCGCCCTAGTAATCTAAGTCAGGCAGGCGCGGGGACGACAGGCCCCGCTCCCCGCCCATGATGTCGACGTCAGTAGCAGGGAGGACGCCTCTCTGTGCGCCCGTGTCACAGAGAAATCGCCGACCGGAGATGGTGTCGAGGATGAAGAGCAGCCTGCTCGTATGGCCAACACTCATGGCCACTACTGAGTGTTGGCCCTCTCGTTTCCCGTCGGCCTGTAGTTGCAGGAGGAACGGCACCGTTTAGCTTTCGCACCAAGCGGATACGGATTCACATCGCCGCTTACACCCGTGTGTGTATCATGCCTCTCCGAAGGGTAGAGGCTAGTTCCCATCGATGCAGAGAACGGTCAACTGAGCATGCGCAAGTACTCGTTGCCTCTGTTGTTTGGGTAGGTTAGGGTTAGGGCGGGGTTAGGGTTAAAGTTAGCTAATCAGAGCAGAGTAGGGGCGGGTCTTCCTGGAATCCTAGCGCCTGGACGCTACACGGGGCGTGTGGAGGCGTGGTAGAGGTATTTCGCGCATGCTCAGTTGACCGTTATCTACTCCATTTCCGTTCTCTGCATCGATGGGAACTAGCCTCTACCCTCTCCAAAGGCGTCCTGCGGACCACTTGTAATAAGATGTCGTTACCCCGAAGAAGAAGAAGAAGAAGAAGAAGAAGAAGCTTTCCGGTTACGCCCTTGTCCGGGACGCATCAGGACGCATTAGCGTTTACACTGCAAAAGATATGTGGTCAAATGCGTCCCAGACCACCGCGGCAAGTGGGTTGAGTAACCGGTTCACAAAACGTTTTGGTGGTGGTTTATACTTGTGTTTAGCGCCGCCCACTTGTGTATAGCGCCGCCCACTTGTGTGTAGCGCTGTCCACTTGTGTGTAGCGCTGCTCACTTGTGTTTAGCGCCGCCCACTTGTGTGTAGCGCCGCCCATTTGTGTTTAGCGCCGCCCACTTGTGTGTAGCGCCGCCCACTTGTGTTTAGCGCTGCCCACTTGTGTGTATCGCTGCCCACTTGTGTGTATCGCTGCCCACTTGTGTTTAGCGCCGCCCACTTGTGTTTAGCGCCGCCCACTTGTGTTTAGCGCCGCTCACTTGTGTTTAGCGCCGCCCACTTGTGTGTAGCACCGCCCACTTGTGTTTAGCACCACCCACTTGTGTGTAGCGCTGTCCACTAGTGTTTAGCGCCGCCCACTTGTGTTTAGCGCCGCCCACTTGTGTGTAGTGCTGCCCACTTGTGTGTAGTGCTGCCCACTTGTGTGTAGCGCCGTCCACTTGTGTTTTTTGCCGCCCACTTGTGTTTTTTGCCGCCCACTTGTGTTTAGCGCCGCCCACTTGTGTTTAGCGCTGCCCACTTGTGTTTAGCTCCGCCCACTTGTGTTTAGCGCTGCCCACTTGTGTTTATCGCCGCCCACTTGTGTTTAGCGCCGCCCACTTGTGTGCAGCGCCGCCCACTTGTGTTTAGCGCCGCCCACTTGTGTTTAGCGCTGCCCACTTGTGTTTAGCTCCGCCCACTTGTGTTTAGCGCTGCCCACTTGTGTTTATCGCCGCCCACTTGTGTTTAGCGCCGCCCACTTGTGTGCAGCGCCGCCCACTTGTGTTTAGCGCTGCCCACTTGTTTAGCGCCGCCCACTTGTGTGTAGCACCGCCCACTTGTGTGTAGCGCCGCCCACTTTTGGTCCGATCGCAGAAAAACGCATTGTGTTTAGCTCTGCTAGCAGCTGCGTGTCTGAGCTGTAAAGCGATTAGCTGTATTTAATTGTTGAGTTGTTTATGTTGATTTCATGTACTTTGAGGCGTACTGTGAATTGCGTTAAAATGTGCAGTTGTTCTGAGTTAATAAAAATTCATGAGAAAAGCGAAAGAAGACACTGTAGAGCAGGAGCTATATGGACATTGATTGTGGACTTGTGATGAGTAAATGTCCTGCGCATGTGTTTGGGCTGTTTTTTATGGAGCTCGTCGGTTGGACCTCAAGTCGTCGGTTGGACCTCAAGTCATCGTCCGTCCACCATGTCATCCCACCAACATCACAGCCATCACCTGGGACATCTCGTGGGACATTCGTTGCGAAAGAGCACGATAGGACTTTTGAGTGCGCTCGTTTTACCCTGTTTCCCCTTCATTTTAGTCTTTTGCTGGTTTGTTTATTCTGTTAGTTGAACTTTGAAACTTTTCTGAGACCTCAGGTTTTTGTTTTGTTTTTTTGTGATCCACCAATTATCAATTTTTGGCCAGCGGTGGATCAACAACATGAAACAAAGACATTCGGTGTGTGGAAATTGTAATATATTGTGCGATGCCGTGACCTTTTATTTTTTCGTTGGCTATAATATAGTTCATTTCTGCATAACCCGTCAGTTGTCATGTGGGCTATTTGGGGTGGATATTTCATGTCTACTTTAACAGGCAGACAGGTAAGTTACAACCAGTCTCCTCATCGAAGCTAGATTAGAGACACCCCCCAGCTTCCTACTTTCATACTCGGCGCTATATTTAAAGTGACCGGTCTAAGGCGTTAACAGAAGTGGCGGGCCAGCCAGGAGATTGGTGCAAATTGAATTAGATTCCACCCCAATGTGCACTTAGAGAAAAGTACATAACTCAAAAACACATATTGAACACAATTTGGGTTTTGTATGGTTGTGTAAATTTCTGTTAAGACGAGGCATTTACAGTTTATTAGACACTCGTACAGATGATAATAAAAAATAATAATAATAAAAAAAGGATCTTCGCAACAAGTTTGATGTGCATGGGCCTAGTTGGCTTTATATAATAGGGATAGATGAATAACAAGACTTTTTTAAAGTTAATGGGGAAATCGCCAAGATAGTGAGGATCCCTAATGAGTCAGATCAGCCAACGGGCTGGACCCTAATACAATACTCATCAGAGCGAGCAATTTTAAGACTTGATCTCGCAAGCCTAGGCCGACCTAAGCAGTGATGATCCTACTACCAAAAACAAGAGCATCAAGTGCAGTTGTTTGTTATTCTTTTACAGAAAATATACCGTACAGTTCATTTAATACTGTCGTGATAGCGGATTCAACAGACCATTCCACATCAGCGGCAGCCATCAACGCTCCTCTGTGCCTCAGCGTTACTTTTTCCCAGCCACATACAAGGAAGACCCACCGCTACTCTGCCTCTGATTGGCTGACCCTATTCTTAACCCACCCTTACCTTAACTAACCTAACCAACAGAGGCAACTAGAACTAGCCAATTGCCAATCAGAAGCAGAATTACTGGAATGCGGGTGGGGGGGGGGCTATATCATGTCATTGTGTCAAACCCACTCCATATTAGATAAATGGTTGTGATTGGCCAAAACACAAAACTGATGGACTGGCGGCCTCTCCGGGGCGCCGGCCCGCCTGCCGTCCAATGACTGCAGGGATAGGCTCCAGCATCCCGTGACCCAGATTCGGATAAGCGGCTCGGATAATAGATGGATAGGCAAAACATGTTTAATAAAATGGAAACATTTATCGTTAAAAACTTGGCAATCTGTGGTTTCCCTAAAGTTGTACAGATTTTTTTTTCTATTTCACTGTTCGTGTGTGTGTGTGTGTGTGTGAGAGAGAGAGAATTACATCCTGCTTTAAGTCATCTGATACGGATTTCATTGTCTCTTGACGACTGCACACACACACAATGAACTTCAAAATCGAACGTCTCTCGCACGAACGTAAATTAGGTTAAGGTTTGCCGTCTGTCAGCAGCGGCAGCTTAACAGAATTGGCTTATAGTCACCGGTGAATTGCTGAAGAATTATCAATTCCTTCATTTGCAATGAATGACACATGATGACACACACCTGTCAGTGCTGCAAGCACTCTTGACTCAGAAATATTTACTCAAACCAATAATGGTTGATGATAAAAGACACAATATTGTACAATACAGGACAGGGCAGGACAATGCACATAGTATTATACAACAGGAGAACACCTTCCTGTATTCTCCCATTGTACCATAAGGAGAAACACAAGTGAGACCTTATGGGCCCAACCCTGTATCCCCCCCCTTTGACCAAAGGAGTCACCTCCCTTATATTCCCTTCCCCTTACACAAAGAAAGGTCTACCCATTGGTAAGGCTGTCACAATAATGAGGGCCCTGACACACCACGTTGGGCCGTCGGTTAGCTTCACTGTGTCTTGCACCGTCTGCTCTAGTCGTACCCCTACCGGCAGCTTCTCGGCCAGTTCAGCACGTTGAATTGGCGGAGCCCATCGGAGAGAGAGAGCACTCTGATTGGCTGTTCAGCTTAGCGAATCAGGGTCGTCGGCTGTAGTCTTTGCGGTGTGTTCAAGTGCTACTTTCTGGCCCAGACGGCAGGTGACATGAGGTGACACAACAGTCAGCTTTCCTATCGCCGCTAGTCAGTTTGGTGTGTCTGGGCTCTTACATAATCGCCTGATCACGATCATTTGATCTGACCACGATCGTTTTGCATAACCGTTAGAACCGTTTCAATTCCATTTGTATAAAAACGGCTGGATGACACTTAACAGAAATGTCATATTTCCGTCACTATTTCCACATTGTTTTCCACCGTTAGTTCGACTGGCGCTCTTTTAATGACATCATCTTGCTGCGCCCCTTCTGTGATGGTTTAATTGCACATGAGTGGTGAATTAGAGCCAACAACGTGTTTATCTTGAGACGCTTATTCTATAATATTCGACAACTACATTTCGATGAGCATCTGTTGACATTAGCCTCATGAACGTAGCTGCAAAGCCAAACACCACAGCACCGCTGTGGGCACGGTTTGGTTTTAAGCCAAATGAAAAAGGAGAGCCCAATAACTTGGAGGAGGCCATTTGTCAGATTTGCAGCAAAAAGGTGGCGGTCCAAAGCGCTAATACCACCAAAAAAAATTTAAATAAATAATTGTTTTTAAAAAATCTATGTATCCACCACCCCACCCAATTCGCCGAACTTGGAAAGACAGCCACCGCCACAGTTCCATCCTGGCTATTCCCAAAGCATTTGGATGAGTGTCTAAACATAAACGTGACAGTACCAGATGGTGCATGTTAACAAACAGTGTAACGCGGTATATAGCTAAAGGAATGCAGCTGTTCGATAAGGTTAAAAATCCAGCATTTAAAGAAATGCTGCAAAAGTTTGACAAGCAGTACGAATCACCAGGAAAAACACATGTCTCCAAAACAACTTTGTTAAAAGAAACACTCAACGGTAGGGAAAGTGCTCAACAAATAAGAAAAATAATCCAGTGAGTCAAGTCTCCAAAACTGAATTCCCCAATTACAACCAGTTGAAGGATGATATTATCAAGGATTTAAAAGAAATTGACTTTTACTCAGCCACTACAGACGTGTGGTCAAGCTCAAATATGACCCAGTACGTGAGTTTAACAAGACATTACCTCACCACTGACTGGACTCTACAGTCAAAGTGTTTAGAAACAAGATATGCACCAGAGAACCACATAGCTGATGCACTTGCAGAAGGCCTTCAGTCTGCTTTGGCAGATTCGGCATTAGAAAATCTCCTGCATAACCACAGATAATGGTTCTAACATTGTGGCTGCAGGAGGCAAACTCAGCCGGCCATGGCTAAACTGCTTTGGCCATAATCTCCATTTAGCTATCTCACAAATGCCGTAACAAGTGAGAAGGAATACACAGCTCGCGCCTTGGGATTGTGTAGAAGTCTGGTCAACACTTTCAACCTCAGCCGGTCAAAGAAGAGAGACCCGAGAGAGGCACAGACTGAGGCCAATCTCCCCTAACACAGTCTAATTCTGGTGAGTTATTCATTTATTTATTTAAAACATTTATATAAGTCAGTTTGTAAACAGTCATTTTTATTCGTTATTTACTTTTACATTATTTATCATTTACACTTGAAAGCTGGGCATGAGCAGTGATTTCTCTCTATTAGATGCTGTAGAAAATGTTTTGAAATTGAAACCCTAAATGTTAGGTCATTGACATGTAATCTTGGTATAATGAGCAAAAGCCTAAACAACTGTTATCTTTCCTGCAGGATGTCTCTACACAATGGGGTACCAAGCAAAAAATGGTAGAGAGGGTGCTGGAATAACTCCCTGCCATAAGATGTGTCCTGATCGATGACAGAAAACATGGGCACCTCAACCCGACCTGGCAGGATACATCTGTCTTGGAATCCATCAACGCAGCACTGAAACGGTGGCTGGTTTTACTGATGTTCTATCAGGGGAAAAGTATGTGACTGCCCTCTGTGAATCCTATGCTGGACCTACTAAAGGGAGAATTGTTACCCCCAGACCCCAAGGACACCACACTGACAGCAAACATCAAGAAAAAAATGTGCTGCGTTCTTGATGAAAAGTACAGCTCAACGCCACTTCAAGAGCTCCTGAGAAAGGCCACCCTCCTCGATCCAAGGTATAGGGGTTATTTCGGGGATGCAGTGCCCATGGATGATACTAAGGACCAGCTTTTAAGGGAGATGATGGAGATAATGGCAATGAGAGAGGAAGAAGGCAACCGTGACGGAGGTGGGGACTGTAACGGAGCTGTGGCAGAAGATGATGGATCTTCATCTCCTGTACCCAAGAAAAAGAGGCTGTGCAACCTGTTGCAGAACAGAAGAACCCAAATTGCTAACCAGGGTGTGCCAAAAAGAGTGCGGGCTGATAACAGAAGTGAGACGGTACCTGCAGGAAGAGACACTGGATCTCTTGGTGGGTCCTCTGATGTGGTGGCGCGACAACCAAGCAAGGTTTCCTTTGATGGCCAAGTTTGCAAGAAAGTACATGTGCATTTGTGCAACAAGTACTGCCTCTGAGAGAATGTTCAGGCAACATTGTGACCCCAGTGAGATGTTGCCTTAAGCCAGAAAAGGTCAACATGTTGGTCTTCCTTGCCTGGACTCTACCTAACCAGTGAGAATCATGACTGGCTGTGGTTGTGGTTGACAAGGATATGGCCTGTTTTGGCCATAGTACATCGTTTATTTTGATCATTGGTACTTTCCATTTTCAGTAATTTCTTTGTGTATTTCAGTAATAGGCTTTGTATATTTCAGTTGTTATTTATGTCATATCTGCCCCTAAGAATTTTTTGTTTACAAAGTCTAAAAGGCAAATGGAGATTTAATTTTTTATTCCAACGTTCAGTGCCAATAAATGGCTCTTCTTCTTCATAAGATTTATTCAGTTCAATTCAATTTATTGTCATTAAAAAGAATGTGCAGGAGGCACATGTTAAAAATGAAATGAGGGCTGTGGCTTCACCAAACAGTGCAAGACAGACACAGACAAACACAGCAAACACAATATAAGATATGAAGACCAAAAGCTAAAAATAAGTTAAAAAAGAGCTGGAGTACAAAATATTTAAACATATCTACAGACATTCAGTGGGTGGCCAGGTTCAGGTGGGCAAAAGCGTGTGGAAAGAAGCTGTTTTTGAGCCCGGTAGTGCGGGCTCTGAGGCTCCTGTAGCGCCTCCCAGAGCGCAGGGGGGAGAACAGTCCATGGTTGGGGTGGGTGGGATCTCTGCTGATGCTCAGACCCCTTCGAAGGCAGCGTTTGTGATAAATGTCTTTTATGACTGGGAGCTGGGTACCGGTGATATGCTGGGCCGCCTTGACGACCCGCTGCAGAGCTTTCTGGTCTACTGAGGAGCAGCTGCCGTACCACACTGAGATGCAGATGGTCAGGATGCTCTCTATGGTGCAGTGGTAGAAGTTGGTGAGAGTTTTGGGGGGTAGACGGGCGCTCCTCAGCCTCTTCAGGAAATGCAGGCGTTGTTGGGCCTTTTTCACAAGGGCCTGGGTGTTTAATGTCCACGAAAGGTCCTCGCTGATGTGGACTCCAAGGAATGTAAGGCTGGAAACACGCTCCACTTCCACACCATTGATGTGTATGGGGGAGTGGCTGCAGCTTCTAGACCTCCTGAAGTCCACAATCAGCTCCTTTGTCTTCTGTATATGTGTATTATTAAACTATGACTAGGCTTATACTACAATAGTGGCATAAAATGATCAGAAAAAGAAAATTAAATTGTTAATCGCAATCATTTGTATTCATTATTTGTTGGACAATTAATCGTCAACTAGAATTTCATGATCGTGACAGCGCTACCTGTTGGTCAACTTAAATCATACATAATCACACAACGTAATCCCCAGTAATCTTAATCAATGATCAAACGACAACGCAAATAAATGAAGTAGGCATGATCATAACTCCAAACATAACCTTTAAGTACAAAGAGAATGACAACAAGTCCACATTAATAAAAATAACATGAAAATAGTAGTAGGACTCTTCTCATGTCCTCTACACCTAATGTGAGCATTATTATGGTTCACCCAAAGGCTGGTGCAATGACGGTAAGGGCTCAGAGGTTTCTTTGCAGCTCTATCTATCGAACACAGTTCCCAAGTACTTGTGTCAAATTGTTGACACTTGTAAGTGTCATAAAAGGGAACTGTGTTCGACTCCCAACTCAAGTTCGATGTGGACACAGATTCGATTGTCAAGCGTGGACAACAAAGAATTCACTTCCTGTGGAAGCTGAACTCCTTTAATGTCTGTAACACCGTCTTGTGTATTTTCTGCCAGTCATTTATTGAAAGTCTTGTAACGTTTTCCTCTGTTTGTTGGTTTAATGGGTTATGTGGGAAGGACAGAAATAGCCTAAACAGTATTGTGAAGGTCTGCTCCCAGATGATTAGAGTCCAGCAGAGAGACTTGTGCTTCCTCTGGGAGAAACCTGTGGCCCAGAAAGCAAAAGGAATTATTAGCCAAGCTGACCACGTCCAGTCCAGTGCATTCACCGTAATGCCCTCGGGCAGGTGCTTTAAAGCGCGACCTAGGAAACTTCATTCCTTCTGCTATCAGGTGCCAAAAGTAGTCATTTTAAATTAATGTTTTATTTTGTTTTAAACCACAATAGTTGGTTTTATACCTTGTCTGTTTTTCACATGGCTTGTGGGCCTGTACGGTCACTGACTAGTGGTGGAATGTAACATGCAATGCATCTTAGGATGCTTAGGTGAATTTTTATCCTTCGCCTGGTCGTCATGTGAGTCTGCATGCAAGGCCACATGAGGGGGCCAGTGTGCATCTCTTGCCGATGTACTGATCTGTCTGTTGTCTGTGACGTACTGCTGATTGCCACTTGTCTGTGAGTTTGTGCATGGTCTGGGTAGATTGTGGAACTGAATTGCCCTTCTGGGACACGTAAATTTGTCCGAATCTGAATCCATCTGCAACCTGTAGGAATTGTTTCTTCTTTGGTGAATGCATTTGTTGCAGTTGTTGAGGTTGTTTCCACCAGGGGGAGCGATAACTGGTTGCAGCGGAGGAAGTCTGACAATGGTAGCAGAAGGTAGCGGCATTTTCGGGTGGTTGAGAATCGTTTGATTTATGTGACAAACTGTCTGCCGTCTGGCATCCCAGACCCCAAGGCATTCCAGCATATACTCATGATCTCACCCAGAAAGGCCCTGGAGGAGTCAGAGGATCTGCTAGCTCACGCAGTAGCTTGAGACGAGATGTTTAAAGAAGCCATTTTGAGGCCCTCTGAAGTCAAACTCAGCCATATGCTCACAAAATGGGTTGTGCCTGTTATTTGTTCTACCAAGGCCTTGGCTTGCATTATTTTTTCATAAGTCTCGTCCACATTCGGAGAGAAAAACACTTCATCGCTCCGATACACTTTTCAGTTCTCTCTCTATTGTCCGCTTCTTTTTCTGACAACTTCAAACTTTCAGTTTCCTTCGTCCACGAGTCATTAACTTTTGATGAGGCCAGGCATTAGCTGTTTAAATTTTGGCCTCAGATCGCCTTGCTGTTCTTTTTCTCAAAATCCCGAAGAGGGGCATGACTGAAACCCCCATATTGAGAAAATCCTGAATTTTTATGCAAATATGCTTTGCAAATACTTGTGCAGCAACAGAGCCGTACGTGTCACGCATAGCTTAAGCTGGACCCCGGAAGGTTTTCTGACGACTGTTATTAGCACCTGTGACGACTTTATCACAATATGGGGTTCCTCTGACTTAAGGTTTGAAAAAATAAGAGGGTTCTAGCAGCAGAGAAACCACCCCCTCTCTCCCCTCTCTCTCTCTCTCTCTCTCTCTCTCTCACACACACACACACACATTTACACCTAGGGATAATTTAGTGCAGCCAATTTACCTGACCTACATGTCTTTGGTTCACCTGACCTACATGTCTTTGGTTCACCTGGCCTACATGTCTTTGGTTCACCTGACCTACATGTCTTTGGTTCACCTGACCTACATGTCTTTGGTTCACCTGACCTACATGTCTTTGGTTCACATGACCTACATGTCTTTGGTTCACCTGATCGACATGTCTTTGGTTCACCTGACCTACATGTCTTTGGTTCACCTGGCCTACATGTCTTCGGTTCACCTGGCCTACATGTCTTCGGTTCACCTGGCCTACATGTCTTCGGTTCACCTGACCTACATGTCTTCGGTTCACCTGGCCTACATGTCTTCGGTTCACCTGACCTACATGTCTTCGGTTCACCTGACCTACATGTCTTTGGTTCACCTGGCCTACATGTCTTTGGTTCACCTGGCCTACATGTCTTTGGTTCACCTGGCCTACATGTCTTCGGTTCACCTGGCCTACATGTCTTCGGTTCACCTGGCCTACATGTCTTTGGTTCATCTGGCCTACATGTCTTTGGTTCACCTGGCCTACATGACTTTGGTTCACCTGGCCTACATGTCTTTGGTTCACCTGACCTACATGTCTTTGGTTCACCTGGCCTACATGTCTTTGGTTCACCTGGCCTACATGTCACCTGGCCTACATGTCTTTGGTTCACCTGGCCTACATGTCTTTGGTTCACCTGACCTACATGTTTTTGGTTCACCTGGCCTACAGGTCTTTGGTTCACCTGACCTACATGTCTTTGGTTCACCTGGCCTACATGTCTTTGGTTCAGCTGGCCTCCATGTCTTTGGTTCACCTGGCCTACATGTCTTTGGTTCACCTGACCTCCATGTCTTTGGTTCACCTGGCCTACATGTCTTTGGTTCAGCTGGCCTACATGTCACCTGGCCTACATGTCTTTGGTTCACCTGGCCTCCATGTCTTTGGTTCAGCTGGCCTACATGTGTTTGGTTCACCTGGCCTACATGTCTTTGGTTTAGCTGGCCTACATGTCTTTGGTTCACCTGGCCTACATGTCTTTGGTTCACCTGACCTACATGTCTTTGGTTCACCTGGCCTACATGTCTTTGGTTCACCTGGCCTACATGTCTTTGGTTCACCTGGCCTACATGTCTTCGGTTCACCTGGCCTACATGTCTTCGGTTCACCTGGCCTACATGTCTTTGGTTCACCTGGCCTACATGTCTTTGGTTCACCTGACCTACATGTCTTTGGTTCACCTGGCCTACAGGTCTTTGGTTCACCTGGCCTACATGTCTTTGGTTCACCTGGCCTACATGTCTTTGGTTCACCTGGCCTACATGTCTTTGGTTCAGCTGGCCTCCATGTCTTTGGTTCACCTGGCCTACATGTCTTTGGTTCACCTGACCTCCATGTCTTATGTTCACCTGGCCTACATGTCTTTGGTTCAGCTGGCCTACATGTCACCTGGCCTACATGTCTTTGGTTCACCTGGCCTCCATGTCTTTGGTTCACCTGACCTACATGTCTTTGGTTCACCTGGCCTACATGTCTTTGGTTCAGCTGGCCTACATGTCTTTGGTTCACCTGGCCTACATGTCTTTGGTTTAGCTGGCCTACATGTCTTTGGTTCACCTGGCCTACATGTCTTTGGTTCACCTGACCTCCATGTCTTTGGTTCAGCTGGCCTACATGTGTTTGGACTGTGGGAGGAAACCACACCCCCGTGGAAAACCCACGCAGACACGGGGAGAACCTGCAAACTCCACACAGAGGACGACCCGAGACGACCCCCAAGGTTGGACTACCCCAGGACTCGAACCCAGGACCTTCTTGCTGTGAGGCGATGGTGCTAATCACTGCACCACCGTGCCGCCCTTTTCTTAGTTCTTTGAGAAAGACCCAGCCCTCTATGTTTCCTTTCTTTTCTGCAGCTAGGTTTCTGGGTTTTTCTCCTCTAATATACGCCTCGTTTTCCTTCTTGCTTCTACTTTCTTATGTGATTTCACTTCCTATTAATTTCTCTTGTTTCCTCATATCTTTCTCTTTACTCTTGTCTTGTCATTTCTCTCTTTTCTCTTTCTCTCCTTTTTTAATTAGGCAAGAGATGTTTTTTTTCTAAATTAGACGAGAGAGATATTGACTTTTCCTGAATTTGACAGCAGAGACGTGTAGACAAGGCCCTTCGCCTTGTCCCCATGCAGAGAGCAGTGTACCCCTATTGGAATTTCATCCAAGGGGACCCCAGGGACAAGGTGGTTCTCCTTTTTATATAGGCAGGTCCCTACCACAAGCAAGGATTTCCATTCTCTTTTCTGCCTTTTTTCTATTTTTCTTTCCTTTTCTTTCATTTTGCCCCCTTTCTTTGTATTTCTCAGTTGCAACTGACCCATTCTTCACAGCCAGCTGTCTCTTATAGACACACACACAGAGACACACACTCGGTGAGCAGTAAGGAGGAGGGGGGAAAAAATCCTCCCAAGACCAAAGTCAACTTCTGACATTTTTTCTATCAAGGAATGACTTTGAAAAAGGTCTAAGGCAAGAGAAGAACATTCTATCCCGAAAGGCAAGTCCCCCCTCTCAGCTCAGAGCGTCAACATCAGCACACACAACAAAACCTCAACAACCATCAATGCTTGTCTTAAAACCAAACCCACTTGTTTGGAATTTGAAAGAGCAATGCAATTTCCACACAGTCACGTGTCAACTATTGCATGAGGAAGTCAGGAGTTGCAGAGAAGTATGAAGGAGTGGTGCAGGATATGTAGGAGGGAAGTGTGACAGTGGTGAGGTGTGCGGTTGGAATGACAGATGGGTTCAAGGTGGAGGTGGGATTACATCAAGGATCGGCTCTGAGCCCTTTCTTGTTTGCAATGGTGATGGACAGGTTGACGGTTGAGATCAGGCAGGAGTCTCTGTGGACTATGATGTTTGTGGATGACATTGTGATCTGTAGTGAGAGTAGGGTGCAGGTGGAGGAGAGCCTGGAGAGGTGGAGGTATGCATTGGAGAGAAGAGGAATGAAAGTCAGTAGGAGCAAGACGGAATACATGAATGAGAGGGAGGACAGTGGAAGGGGTGAGGATGCAAGGAGTGGAGGTGATGAAGGCATATGAGTTTAGACCAAATTAAGTTTTGTGGACAAACACATCAAGTTGACCAGGGAGGATGTGAAAAATGACAGGTTAGCCTTCTTAGACTTCAATTGTAATGGATGACGGAGGACATTTGATTGTTGATGTTTACCGTAAACCAACACATACTGATCAGCACTGAAGGTTTGACTCTCATCATCCACTGGAGCACAAACTAGGAGTCCCACATTAAAACAGACCCTGGTTAAGCGTGGTTATCCTAACTGGTTGTTTGTCAAAGCCACGAAGACGCCCAAACAGTGCACCAGCCGATCGAAAAGAGGGGAACGACAACAGCTGCCCTAAGAGTAAACCAGTGGTGATCCCGTATGTGGCGGGAGTGGCAGAAAAGCTGAAACACGTACGTATTTTCCAAATACCACGTCTCAGTTGCTTTCAAACCATAAAACACACTGCTCCAGAAATTGGTCAACCTCAAGGATCGAGTCCCCCGGCACAAACAGAGCAATATAGTGTACGCTGTTAAGTGCCAGGAGGATTGCCGCGACTTGTACATTGGGGAAACTAAACAGACACTGGCCAAGAGGATGACACAACACAGGACAGCTAACACGTCAGGCCAGGACTCCACAGTCTACACCATCTGCAGGCCAGGACTCCACAGTCTACACCATCTGCAGGCCAGGACTCCACAGTCTACACCATCTGCAGGCCAGGACTCCACAGTCTACACCATCTGCAGGCCAGTGGCCACTCTTCCAAGGATGAGGATGTGCACATCCTTGATAGGGAGGAGCGCTGGTTTGAACGGGGAGTCAAAGAGGCCATCTGTGTGACGAGAGAATGACCATCCCTGAATCGAGGGGGGCCAGAGAGTACACCTGTTGCCACCTTACAATGCTGTGATTGCAAACATAGCCATTGTAACTCTTGTTAATGAGTGATGTTTCTCTTGATGATGGTCAATGATAAAAGACAGTATTATACAACACAGGACAAGACAAGGCAAATAGTATTATACAATAGGAGAGCACTTTCCTGTACTCTCACATTGTACCATACGGAGGAGCACAAGTCAGACCTCATGGGTCTGTCCCTGTATTCTCCACCCAACCAAAGGAGTCCCGTCCCATATATTCCCTTTTCCTTACATAAAGAAGCGTCTCCCCATTGGTCAACTTAATCCATACATTTTCCCTATTCCTCACACAATAGATTAGTTTAAACATTTGGTCATCACCAGTTACATAGGATTTCAAGACACTGCAAATTGCATCCATGTATGGTTTGAGATAGACGCCTCCCAACCCCCATTAGTAGGTCCTGGGTTTGAACCCCAGGTCCTTTCTGTGTGGCGTTTGCATGTTCTCCCCATGTCTGTGCGGGTTTCCTCCGGGTGCTCCAGTTTCCTCCCACCATCAAAAAGACATGCATGCTAGGGTTAATACTTCTGCCTGTGCCCCTGAGCAAGGCAGTGGAAAGAAGAACTGGAGTTGGTCCCTGGGCGCTGCAGCTGCCCACTGCTTCTATACAATAGGATGGGTTACATGCAGAGAACACATTCATTGTAACCTGTACAATGACAAAAATGAAGTGGCTTTCTTTCTTATCGAACGTTCCTCACTCATTTCCTGTCTGGGGGAGGTCAGAGCCTATCACAAGATAACACAGAGCTCCTTTGTACAGGACAGTTATTTGACACCATGGGCAACAGAGGTTAAATGCACTTGCTATGTGATCAATTGAAAATGAATTCCTTCATGGATTAATGGACTTCAACGTAAAAGTTACTGACAAGTGTGTCCAGATGAAAGATTGTCGTGCATATTTTCTTTTCAAGCAACGAACGTCACTATTTTGCATCATTACAAGGCGTGTTATAGGTTAAGGGTCGGAAAGCAATGGGTTTCCCTGCTCTGTCAGGTTGCTTTGGATGTGTTATTGCAGTTGCAGGCCACGGTGATCGTAAACTGCCTGATAACTTTGGATTTAGATTTACTTTGGCGGCATGGTGGCACAGTGGTTAATGCGGTCGCCTCACAGCAAGAAGGTCCTGGGTTCGAGCCCCAGAGTAGTCTAACCTTGGGGGTTGGGGGTCGTCCTTTGTGTGGAGTTTGCATGTTCTCCCCGTGTCTGCGTGGGTTTCCTCCGTGTGCTGCAGTTTCCTCCCACAGTCCAAAGACATGTAGGTCAGGTGACTCAGCCGTACTAAATTGTTCGTAGGTGTGAATGTGTGTGTGTGTGTGTGTGTGCGCCCTACAACGGATTGGCGGCCTGTCCAGGGTGTCTACCCGCCTGCCGCCCAATGACTACTGGGATGGGCTCCAGCATCCCTGCGACCCAGAGAGCAGGATAAGCGGTTTGGATAGTGGATGGAATGGAATGGTATAGAGAGACAGTTGCACAATAATACCTAATGCATGAATAAATAAGTACATTTCTTTCACAGCGCCATAGGAATATTTACGTTTTGAAGGTGCCATTGTGTAGATGCTGCAGCACCTGTGCCAATCAAATGCGTACACTGACATGATCTATCCATTTTAACTTTCTTTACTAAAAAAATAAAATAAAGGATTCACAGGGCTCTCTTCAATTGCGTATTCAGGCTATAGGGCAGGCTGGGAGTGTGGATATACGTACTATGGAAAATATATATATATATAATCACATTCTTTTGCATGTACTTGTGAACTCGTTTGTGTAGAAAACTTGCTAGCATGGGGCTAATGAGTAAAAAGTATTAATGATCGGCGTCAGAGAAGGTGTATTCCCCTTTTGTGAGGAGCTGCAAATGATCCTGAGCCTTCAGATAAACTGAACACAAGTATACAAAGGCAAGCCACCGGTTGTCTCTCTATTTAAGTAGGACACATGCAAAATAAAACCAATGGGTCCTCAATCTGGTGAGTCTTCTTTGTTGCTCTCTCTCTCTCTCTCTCTGTCCACTGCATGCTGGGAGTTTGGTGGTGGAGAGTGAAGTGGGTTTGGCTGGGAGTCTGTGTTTATTGTGTGATTGTTTTATAGTTGTGGTTGTTCTTATTGTCGTTTTGTGTGTGTTCGGTGGGTGTTTTTGGTGGAGAGTGAACCATGCTTCTTGGTGACCACGGTGTCCTTTGAGACGCCGTCCCTGTTGTTGAGGCACGGAGTGAGGGTCGTACCGCGGCCCAGTACCACGGTCGAGCAGGTGCTGTTGGCGGTAGGAGAATTAGGTGGGGCGTGGAAATATCTCGTATGCCTCACGAATGAATAACGTAGTGGTTGTATTTGTGAAGGACCAGGGCATGGTCAACCAGCACATAGAAAATGGCTCGCTCATAAACGATGAGTTTACACTCGTTGCCCTGCCGGTGGTGCCTTCCACCCAGATCACCATGTCCGGAATCCCTCTTTCTATTTCCAATGAGGTGCTGAACTGAAGCGCTTCGAGAGGTTTGCGAGTGGATTCAGGACGAAGAGTCTGGGCTGTAACAACACCAAATTGAAGCATGTTCAATCTCTGCGGAGACAAGTGTTCATGTGTTTGGACTCTCCAACTCAAACACTGGATGTCTCTGTCCGTGTTAAGCACGAGGATGGTTTCTATATGGTATATGCCTGCTCCGGGAGTATGAAGTGTTTTGAGTGTGGAGATGTGGGTCTCAAGCGGATTGCTTGTCCACATAGACAGCACGTGGCGGGGTCTGCTGTGGCTGATGTGTGTGACAGTGGGGAGGGGAGCAGCAGGCAACAGGCCACTGCGGCCAATGTGGCTAACAATGGGGAGGGGGGCGGTGGGCAGTGGAGGCTGTCCGAGGCTGCTGCTCCTGTAGGGAGTGAGGCTGGTGGCTCCGTGGTCAGCGTCACCGATGCGTGCGGCTCTGTGTCTAAGAAGAATTTAGCAGGGGAGGTGGAGGCTTAACCTGTGGTCAGGACAGTGCAGAAGGAGGACGACATGGGGAGGCTGGAGCATTTTGCAGTACAGGAGGCTGAGATGCTGCAGGTTAAACTGGACAGCGAGGCAGAGGAGCAGGTGATGAGCCTGCTGGTTGCCATGATAATGTGACTGACATGGAGTGTGAATCTGAAACTGGATCTGATAGTCAAAGAAAGTTGAGTCAGTTCATCAGGACACAACACTTATTGAGAGAAACGTTCCATCACTCATCTAAGTGACCTCTTCAGTCGTGTTGACTGCAATCACGGCATTGTAAAATGGTAACAGCTGTACTTTTAGGGCCCCCCTCAGTTCAGTGATGGTCATTCCCTCTTCACATAGATGGCCTCTTTGACTCGCCGTTCAAACCAGCGTTCCTTCCTATCAAGGATGTGCACATCCTCATCTTGAAAGAGTGGCCAATGGCCTGTAGATGGTGTAGATGGTTGGCTCTTCTGAGCTGTGCCATCCTCTTGGCCAGCATCTGTTTAGTTTCTCCAATGTACAAATCACGGCAATCCTCCTGGCACTTAACAGCGTACACTATATTGCTCTGTTTGTACCGGGGGACCCGATCCTTGGGGTGGACCAATTTGAAATATGATAGTGTTTCTATAGAGGACACTTTTTCTCAGACGGTAAACTTGTATTCATTCATTGGAGGAGATTAGTAGTTTTCTGGATGACACATTGGGTAAATCAGCTAATGTCAAAGATTACTTTCCTTGTGTTGAGAAATGTTTTCGGTCAGTTACTACACTTCAGAAAGTTGTTGGGTTAGATTTACTGTATAGCAAAAAATGGTGATTGTCTCAAGAAGCATGTCACTGGTCTAAAGAGAGGTTTTAAAATGCCTATGGCTAAAATGGTAAAAATAAAACTCATTTTAAACGTACCATGATCGTGCAACACTGGGTTGTTCATCTCCTGCTGTCTTTTTCTGCCTGGCTTCTTACTGGTCTCTCTCTCTTCTCATATGCAGGGTTTAAGGGTGGCTTCATTAAATATGGATGGGGTAGAGATGCACAGAAAAGAGCTTTAATAACAGAGGTAATCAAGCAGAAAAGACCGCATGTAGTTTTTTACAAGAAACACACAGTGACAGCATAAATGAAATAGACTCGGGCTTATGGTGGGCAGGGCAGCATGTCCTTAGCCATGGGACAAATTTTAATGCAGGAGTTGCTATTTTATTTTCTTCTACCTTAAATGCAAACATTATATTCAGCACAGGGGGTTGTGAAGAGCAGAGTCCTTATGGTGAAAGCTGAAACAGAGGAATTTAGGTTTAGTTTTGTTAATGTGTATGCACCAAACCAAGGCTCTTAGCATGAAGGGCTTCTTTAAAATGTTGAAAGAAAAATTAAGTGGCATTGATTCAGGAGGGTGTTGTATTAGATGGAGACTTGAATTGTTGCCCTGACTTTAGATATGACTGGGGAGGAGCCATGCCTTCAGTTGTACTCTGTTTTACCCCATGTCTTAAAGATTTGGTTGATGTGTGGGGGATGAAACACCCTTCAGTTAGACAGTACACTTGGGTCAAAAATATCAGATGGCAGAGTTAGTGCAGCTAGATTAGACAGGTTTTTACATATCTAGTTCTTTCACTGCTCGAGTTAATTATCAGGTCTACCCTGTCACTTTTACAGACCATCATTTAGTATTAATGGAGCTGATTTTATCTCCCACTGGAAAACTTTTTTTTTTGGCATTTTAACGTTAAATTATTACATGAGCTTAATTTTGTGAAAATTCTTTTGGGATTATTGGAGATCTAAGAAAGACAAATTTCTTTCTCTTACTCAGTGGTGGGAGGTAGGAAAGGCCCAAATTAGGGGGTTTTGCCAGCAATACACATACAGTTCCACAGCTAAGATTAAGAGAGCTGTACAGGAGTGAGTAGAAGAGATAAGAGACCTGGAAGATGTCTTTGTCTCACAAGGTGATCAACACAGTAATGATCTCTTAACTGTAAAAGACAGCAGCTGAACTTCCTGCAAGCGAAAGCTAAATGAGCTTTACCCCGAGCATGCTTCACCAGTCCCCAGGATATAGATGCACCAACCACTTTCTTCTTTAATTTGGAGAAATCAGTGGTTCCAAAAAAACAAAAAACAAAAACAAAAACAAATGGTGTGTCTTCATCTCCCTGATGGAAAGGTGACCACACATTCAGCTGAGATGAGAAAAAATGCAATGGACTTCTACACATACTTGTTCAGGGCCGACAGCTGTGATATGGACTCGACTGCAGAGCTTCTACAGGCCTTCCTCAGCCGAGTCCAGAAGAACAGGATATAACTGACCTTGGACATGACTGGATGAACTGACTGCTGCTGTGTCTCGGATGGTGTCAGGCAAAGCTCCAGGAATAGACGGCTTACCATCCAACATTTTTAAACACTTCTGGAGTGCTTTGGGACAGGATCTTCTGGACAAGAGTTTTTTTTTCTTTCTAAGGGACATTTCCAGGGTCCTGTAGGCATGCAGTTCTCGCTCTGCTGCCTAAGAAGGGACATTTAGCCCTTTTGAAAAACTGGAGACCAGTAGCTCTTTTATGGACAGACTACACATTTCTCTCCAAATTTTTATTAGACAGACTGAAATTATTTATTGAACTGTTTATTGGCACATATCAATCTTATTTTGTCCCAGACAGGTATATGCTGGATAATATATTTTCAGTGAGAGATTTTTGATATATGTAAGTTGTATAATATACATGTTGGTATTGTGTCTATTAACCAAGAGAAGGGTTTTGACCATGAAGATCATGGTTTTCCTTTGTCTACCTTGCAGGCTTTTGGTGTTGAGGAGAGGTTCTTGTCCTGAGTAAAGCTGTTGTGCTTGTTGTATAGTGAAGGCAGGGGGAGGGTTAAGCTGTCTGGGGCAGTTAGGAGAGGGAACAGGCAGGGCTGCCCCATCTCAGGCCGTTGAGCCTCTCCTGTGTAGATTGGGGAACAGGCTGAGGGGTCTCTGTCAGAGCTAGCTCAAAACATTCCTGTTGTTGTATCAGCATACGCTGATGATATTAATGTGTGTGTTTGTGCAGGGATTGGTGGATGTCTGGGAGTTAAAAGAAAGCCTGGTCATATATGAAATGGCTTCTTCAGCCAAGGTTAACTGGGGGAAAAGTGAGGCTTGTTTGGTGGGTCAGTGGGGCTCGAGGAGCACTCCTGGTCTTCCTGGGAATCTTAGGTGGGGAGAAAGAGGTATAGAAGTGCTAGGAGTATATTTAGGAAGTGAGGACTTTCAGAGGTTTGCTCCTGCTCGGCTGCTTCTTGGGAAAGCTGGCAGGCTTGGGTTGGATAAACGGCTTTTTCTGCTGAGGTCATCTGAAGCTGACCTGACTGGACTTAACACACTTTTACAAGTTGGTGGTTGAAGCCTGGCAGATGCTGAAGGTCACACAAACTCCTGACCCTAGACCAGGAATCTGGGTTTTTGAGGAGCTGCTGTTTTATAATGGCTTCCTTGCAAATATAACGTTTTCCTCTGCTACAGTAACAATTAAGTTTGTTGAGGCTGGCATCGCTAAACTGGGCCATCTTACAAAAAACATCAATAGAAACACTTAGTGGCATCACTAACATCAGGTCCTCCAGAGTGCTGAGGAGGGTTGTGGAGGAAGTCTGGCAGTCCCTGTCTGGACCACTGAGAGTGTTTGCCAAAAATTGTGCTCTAGCACAATGGAACGATGACAATGAGTGCTTTTTTCCCTCCCTGATTGTCGGTCATGTTGTTGGGGCGTGGCATGGGGGGAGCTGCTTCTTTCCCTGAATACACTGGTGCTGGGTAAATTCGGCTCTTTTGGGGAAAAAAGCAGTTTTATTACAGCTGTGTGAAGGTACTCAGCCTTTGCTCTGTGGCTGAAGTCAAAGAGTTGAGGTGGACTGAGGTTTTTGCCTCAGACTGTACCCCTAAAGGCAGGTGGAGGTTCCTGTATAAGCCTCCTGTTGAGAAACGGATAGCTGACCTCCAGTGGAGGATTATACATTGGGCAATAGCCATAAACAGACACAGAGCTCACCTAGATCCAAGCACTGGGGAGGACTGTCCTTTCTGTGCACAAAGGGAAACATTAGAGCATTTAGTGGTGTCTTATCCTCAATTAGCGGGCTTATTTAGAGTACCGCAGGAATGGGTGGAAGCTTTGGGAGAGGATTTCTCTGTCCTCTTGTTTGTTTTTGGGCCTAAATACACGGCAAGAAAAAGACTGCTTCTGGTACTAGTCAGTTTTTGGTTTGGAACTGCTAAGCTAGCAATCTGGAAGACCAGGAAGAACAAGATGTTAGGTCAGGGCTGGACTGATGTGGTACAGAGTCTGAAGGGTTTGGTGGCGGCTCATCTGAGGATAGAGCACACTTTCTACACCCTGATCAGTAATCTGGACTCTTTCAAGGCTCTGTGGAGATCAGACAGGTTTTATGTTCACTCGTTCTTAATTTCTATTTATCATGGTCGTATGTGTGTGAGTGGGTGGGTGGGTGTGTATGTGACAGGGAAGTTTTTTGTGTAAAGGATCTGATGGAGCCACAGTAATGATGCCTAAGATTTGAGATTTTGTTTTTTTTGTTTTTTTAGCTTTATATTGAAATGATGGGAATGGAATTTTCCATTCCCATCATTTCAATATAAAGCTAATGTGGTGTAAATAAATGTTATTTCAAAAGTCTCTCTCTCTCTCTCTCTCTCTCTCTCTCTCTCTCTCTCTCTCTCTGTCTGTGTCATATATACACACACACGCGAGCAACATTCACGTTTATGGAGTTTGGTCATGATAAACATCAAATTTAGCCCAGCACATTGATCTGTTGTCTTATGAAGGCCATAGCGTGGCATAAGATGGTGACCAACAAGAAACAAACGGGAGATTAGTGTGTTGCTTTCGGATGTGATATAACTGAAATCAGTGAATTTCAAGGAAAAAAAATTGACATTTATTTTCTATCCACTGGGATGATCCGCTGTGGTGACCCCTAAACGGGGGCAGCCGAAAGTATAGTAGTAGTAGTTTCTAGCCACTCAACTTCAGTATCAATGAAGAATTCAGTTTTTATTGAGCTACTCACTGTTGTCATATGTCATAATTGCCTACTGTAATTCTAATTCTGTCAGCTGGAAAAGGCTGAAATTTCTTCGTCACAAAGCAGATGAAGAGCAAGGGTCAGCGTCTGTTCCGTAAACTATTTGGATATGTAAGAAACACTTCTCATCTGATGCTCTGTACTTCCAAATACTGTGCGGCTTCCATGTAGTGGCCATGTGGTGAGTGTGCCTCGTCTCTGGAGGTACTGCGTTCTCAGAGGGGTCACCCGGTATTGGACCTTTGTCACTGAGCAGGTGTTCCTCCATTTTACCTCCCTCTTGCATGACACAGAGGTCCGAGTTCTGGGTGTCACATGTTGACCTCGGCCATCTGGCAGTAATGTTTGTGATGAAAGGCATTGCAGCATGTGACACTCATAGGTTTATCACAATAAAAAAACAACAACAAAAAGTTTCCACCCCTGAAAGGTTGAACCTGGGACAACGAGCACACCTGGAAGTCCATAAGCTTAGAGATAGTAATGTTTTTTTTTGGGGTTTTTTTTGGCTTTTTTTCTTCCTTTTTCTCCCCAAATATATCCGGCCAAGTACCCCAGCCTCCCGAGCTGTACCGGTCACTGCTCCACCCCTCTGCCAATTCGGGGAGGGCTACAGACTACCACATGAGGATGAGCATCCTCATCCTCATAATTGTGGACATAACTTTATATGTACAACTGGAAACTTTTCACCCGGTTGCTGGTAGGTGCAGGTGAAAGTTTGTCGACAACTCGGTGTATGTGGTTGCCATTTATCCATGGGAAATCTGGGCAGGCATCGCGAAAAATATGCCATTGTCAATAGCACACGCCAACAAACAGGAAACTGGTATGACCGCTGCAGTAGAAACCGGAAGTCAGTGGACTGCAGTTATGCACAGAGCCCATTGTGTCTGTAGGGATGCCCGACCAAGCCGGAGGTAACACAGGGATTCAAACCGGCAACCCCCATGTTGGTAGGCAACGGAATAGACAGCCACGCTACCCAGAACCAGATAGTAATGCAATTTTTACATTGTTTGATGTGAAAACATGTTGGAATGGGTCGAGGATGGCAGAAGTGACTGTCATTATAAATTCAACAGAAAACAAGATGCAGCACTTGGCGGCTTTGAGTAATAAATCTACGTTTTTTCTTATTAGGATCGCCTATATCTACACCTCTTTATATCCTTCATACAGCACTGTGAAAAAGTATTTGCCCCCTTCCTAAATTCCTCTATTTTTGCGTATTTGTCGCACTTAATTGTTTCAGTTCTTCAAACAAAATGTAATATAGGACATGGAGAACCGGCGTAACACAAAATACAGTTTTAAATGGTGATTTTATCTGTTTAAGGAAAAACGGTATCCAACACCAACTGATCCTGTGTGAAAAAAGTAATTTCTCCCTTAGTTACTCAATCGACCAATTAACCAAAATTGATTGATCATTGGATTCAATTAAAGCAGACACACCCAGGCTTGATTACTGCCAGCCCTGTTGAATCTAAACATGACTTATACAGGACCTCACCATCAGTGTGAAGTAGGCTACAAGGTCTCAACAAGCAGCCCACTATACCACCATCAGAAGACATCCCAGAAGAGATGAGGAAAAAAGTTGTTGCGCTGTATCAGTCTGGAAAGGGTTACAGAGCCATTTCTAAGGCTCAGGGACTCCAGAACCACAGTGAGAGCCATTGTCTCCAAATGGAGAAAAATGGGAACAGTGGTGAATCGTCCAAAGAGTGGCCGGCTGGCCGACCAAAATTCCTCCAAGGAAGCAGCAATGACTCGTCCAGGAAGTCACAACAAAACCCAGCACAACATGTAAAGAACTGCAGGCCTCTCTCGCCTCAGCTCAGGTCATCAGTCATGATTCAACAATAGGAAGAGACTGGGCAAAAATGGACTTCAGACACCTTTAAACGTTGTTTAGAAAGGTCCATCCATTTTCCAGACTGCTTATCCTAGGGTCGCGGGGATGCTGGAGCCTATGCTAGCAGTCATTGGGTGGCAGGCAGGGAGACACCCTGGACAGGCCGCCAGACTATCACACAGGGCCGACATACACACACAGCCACACACATTCACACCTAGGGACAATTTAGTACCGCCGATTCACCTGACCTACATGTCTTTGGACTGTGGGAGGAAACCGGAGCACCCGGAGGAAACCCACGCAGACACGGGGAAACATGCAGACTCCACACAGAGGACGACCCGGGACGACCCCCAAGGTTGGACTACCCCAGGGCTCGAACCCAGGACCTTCTTGCTGTGAGGCAACTGCGCTAACCACTGCGCCACAATGCTGCTTGTTTAGAAAGGTGCGATATAAATAAAGTTTATTGGTATTCATGGAAGAGTTTCAAGGCACAAACCACTGCTAGCTAAGAGAAACTTGCAGAAAAAGCACAATGATGACTACCAAGTCTTTGGGATAATGTTCTGTGGACAGACGAGTCAAAAGTGGAACTTTTTGGGAGACACGGGTCCTGTTAACGTCTGGCATAAAGCAAAGACAACATTTCACAATAAGAACATTATACCATCAGCCAAACTTGGTGGTGGTGGTGTGATGATGTGGGGATGCTGTGCTGCCTCAGGGCCTGGAAGACTTGCCACCATTGAAGGAACCATGAATTCTGCTCTCTACCAGAAGATTCTGAAGGAGAACGTCTGATCATCGGTGGGACCTGAAGCTGGAGCGTGATTGGGTTATGCAGCAGGACAATGATCCAAAAGCAAGAGTAAGTCTGCCTCAGAATGGCTCAAATAAATAAAATGAAGGTTTTGGGGTGACCTAGTCAAGGTCCTGACTTAAACCGCATCGAGATGCTGTGGCAGGACCTTAATCGAGCAGTTCATGGTCAAAAACCCTCCAATGTCGCTGAATTACAACAATTCTACGGAGACGAGTGGGCCACAGTTCTTCCACAGCGATGTTAAAGACTGATCTCCAGTTACAGGAAGCCTTTGTTTGGAGCTGTTGCTGCGAAAGGTGGCACAACCACTTACTAGGTTCAGGGGGGCAATTTAATTTTCTCATGGGTGTTGGATAACTTTTCTCCAATGAATAAAATGATCATTTAAAAACTATTTGCGTTTACTCGGGTTCTCCTTAATTTCCTTTGCACAGAAAAATAAATTTTTGGCTTTGTGTGCTGAACAAATATGCAAAAACAGGGAACGAGGAAGGGGGCAAAAAATGGGCAGGCTGAGCTAACTGCTAGCCCATGCAGACCGGCAGTTCCGACAGTCATCCTGGCCGGCGTTTCTTCCTTGGACAGTGATTTTTTTTTTCTTCCATAGTTTGAATATATGTGTTAGTTTGGATATGTGTGTTCTTGACCTTCTTGTAGTTTTTGGATGTATTTTTGTCTTTGTGTTGCACTGCTGTGGGCTGGTGGAAACGATATTTCGTGTCGTTTCACGTACAGAAGTACATGAAACGACACGACAAAGTGTTCCTGATTCCTGAAATACTTTTGTACGGCACTTTATAATCACTGTCCACGACATCTGCACCACTTTATATCCTTTATAAATGGTTTAACTTCAACCCCAGCCCTTACTTTGACCCCAACCATTGGAAAATAGGGCTTAACCGAAAACCCAGGAAAAAGAAAAACACAAATGTGGGCCATAATGAAACAGGCAACTTCACCCAAGACTGAATTCAGTCCACTATTGAATATTCGCCGTTAGATCATAGTGGTTTAAACTGTGGAAATGGCGCTGTGGGTTTATCAGCATTGCTTTCTGAAGTGGCTTATAGGCGTCTTCATCCATTGCTGGATAGCCAGCATCCTAAGTACATACCAACATGTCCCACCTCAAAACAAATGTGAAAAGAAATGGTTTACTGCCCCCTCAGTGGACCAGGGGACCAGGCAGACTGGGTCTTGCTGCAGTGTCTCCGTAGATCCAGAGGGTGGAGGCATTGGGTTATACTTGTAAGGAGGCTGCAGCTGCTGGTTTAAACCGGGTGATCGGGACTTGGTGGACGAAGGTCTCTGGTGGGCCTCTTACCGCAGCAACGTAACACGGTCACAGTTTTCTTTCTGAGATCACCCTAAATGAGTTCATCCATGTCATTTCCTGGTATTTATTGGCTGTATTTCCTTTGTGCTCCTGTAGTGTCATTTATTTTGTTAATGATTACAATGCAAACCTGCACCATTAGCATTATTTGATGGCTCTGCAGTGATAATACACGTTAGAAAAGCCCATAATTCAGCAGTGTATATATTTTCTTTTTGCACGTGTGCATTCCCTTACCTCTGCCCCTATATCTACACAGTGAAAGAGTTTTCTATCCACTTCGTCTTTTGCCAAACCAAAACTATTTCATGCATTAAAAAAACCATCCTAATTGGCCCCAGCATGTATAATTATGCACGGCCCTCTTGCAAGGTAAACTGAACCGGTGAATTACTGTAGATTATACTTTAGACTCTAATTCAAATGAGAGGGCATTGATTCAGAATTCATAACTCGGTGTACAAACGTAGGATTTTTGTTTCCCCACGCAAGATGAGACCAGAGGCTTGAACAAAAGGAAGAAAACGTTGTTGTCCACTTGTCCTGGAGTTATAACAGAAGCTGTCCTGCAGATGGTGGTGTTGTACAAACAGAAACTAACAGTAGATCACAACGAAAGACAGTTGATG
Source organism: Lampris incognitus (assembly GCF_029633865.1). Classification (NCBI taxonomy): domain Eukaryota; kingdom Metazoa; phylum Chordata; class Actinopteri; order Lampriformes; family Lampridae; genus Lampris; species Lampris incognitus. The sequence continues at coordinate 65,990,885 of NC_079215.1, forward strand.
TGCAAGTCAAACTCAAGGGTCTGTCTGTTGGTCATCATGGATATATTTCAGTCCAACAAGCAGGTGTGTGTATGTGTGTGTGTGTGTGTGTGTGTTTCCCTTGTAGGTCGTTATGAATGTGGGTACTAAGACCGGGCAGTACATTAGACGAGGCGAGTTTATTTGTAAAGCACACTTCCTGCACAAAAACATTTCAAGGTGCCTTGCAAATGGCACAACACGACATTCGGTAAATGTGGAATTAGATAAACAGATTAAAAAGAAGTTTTAAGATGAGAATTTCAAAGGTTAAGCATAAGGAATATAATAGCCAGATCTAGTTAGACAAATAAAGTGTAATAGGATGTAGGGCGGCACGGTGGCGCAGTGGTTAGCGCCGTCGCCTCACAGCAAGAAGGTCCTGGGTTCGAGACCCGGGGTAGCCCAACCGTGGGGTCGCCCCGGGTCGTCCTCTGTGTGGAGTTTGCATGTTCTCCCCGTGTCTACGTGGGTTTCCTCCGGGGGCTCCGGTTTCCTCCCACAGTCCAAACACATGGAGGTCAGGTGAATGTGTGTGTGTGTGTGTGTGTGTGTGTGTGTGTGTGTGTGAGGGCCCTGTGATGGCCTGGCGGCCTGTCCAGGGTGTCTCCCCGCCTGCCGCCTAATGACTGTTGGGATAGGCTCCAGCATCCCCGTGACCCTGCGAGCAGGATGGGTGGTGTGGATAATGGATGGAATGGAAGGATGGAGGCAGAGCTTCTGAATGAAACACACAAATTCAGCCCAGCAGTGCAGCTACTTAATGTTCACCAGAGAAAAGACACGGGAACACCACTTGTAGAATGAAATGAACTGCATCTTCAGGCTTTATAAAGGCCTTATGTTATAGGCCTTATAGTCTTGCATCAGTGTTTTGTACCATTTGAAGGTTTTTTTGATACTGGTATGTGGCAGGCCGGAAAAAAGGACATTTGAATAATCTAGCTTGGATGAAACAAGATCATATGGATCAGGGTCTTGGCATGGGATAAAGACATGTTTGAGCCCTAGCCCAACCTTAACCTGAAATGTATGTCTATATTATTGTTTTGGTTTGACCAGAGGTTTGATTCCCGACATCCATCCGTCCATTATCCAAACCGCTTATCCTGCTCTCAGGGTCACAGGGATGCCGGAGCCTATCCCAGCAGTCATTGGGCAGCAGGCGGGGAGACAGCCTGGACAGGCTGCCAGACCATCATAGGGCACACACACACATTCACACCTAGGGACAATGTAGTACGGCCGATTCACCTGACCTGCATGTCTTTGGACTGTGGGAGGAAACCGGAGCACCCGGAGGAAACCCACGCAGACACGGGGAGAACATGCAAACTCCACACAGAGGACGACCCCCAAGGTTGGACTACCCCGGGGCTCAAACCCAGGACCTTCTTGCTGTGAGGCGACCGCACTAACCACTGCACCACCATGCCGCCTGAGTCCCAGCAGTGTATTGATAAAGTTGATATATGCAACTATGCATTTCTTTCTTTTAACCAATGCATTGAATCCTCTGTGCCCTCATTTACCACCGCCTCCCCTCGCTCTTCTCTATAATGCACTGTATCCACTGTCCGCCATTTTGTTTCAGTGTCCGAATTCTACCTGAGAAATGTATTTACTACTCGCTGGCCTTGAAATGTTCCACAATGCAACTGAAAATGAAGTTCCCAAAGCATGTACACGACTTAACGCTAAAAATACCACAAAGTGATGTTTGGCCTGTTCTCCTCTCTGCTCCTGCACTTGTTCTACTGTCAGTTACAGTGAGACGGGATGAGAAGAAGCCGCAAAAAGATGATTTGCTAGCCTCCAAAAGTCTCCGTTCATTAATCCCTATAGAGTTCACTATTCCGTGTTTCGTATGTAGGGGATAGTGAAGAAGGGAAGGATTCTAGTCACGTTGTATGTCTCACTGATGCAGAGCTCCTTCAGCTTCTGGTTGAAACGCAAAGCAGGTCAACTGCCAGATTTGGATTGGTCCCCAGATAAGAAGAGGGCTCTCCTATTTCTGGTAAAGTTCAGGGTTCAGGAAAGCATATCTGCTCCACTGGATCAAGTTTACAGAGATCAGCCTTTTGATTATGCCAAAGCTAAATCAGCCTGCTTATCCCACAGTGTTCGCACATGTGGTGGATGGATTCTATGTCGAGGGCTTACTCCTGTTCTCTGTATCTGCTCGGGTACGTCGTATCAGCCGGTCACCCATTAGTGTTGTTAAAGTC
>NC_079215.1:65993330-66003330 GCF_029633865.1 Lampris incognitus
GGTGCGAATACCCAGATACACACTGTGTCCTGTCTGAAGTCACTGTGCTGTGGACCCAGAGGATAGAAGACAGGAAAGAGTGCACGTGTAAAGGACAGACTTTATAATATTGGCTTATTCTTTCTTTATATTTAATCATATGATCATCATACCTTCTATTCTTAATCGGGCCTTTTCATTTCAGAATCGGAAACACTTTCATTTGTCATTTCATGCATCGTTTCCCCCAGCCCACAGCAGTGCAACACAAAGACAACAACATATCCACAAACTACAAGAACTACAAGAACACATATAGCCAAATTAACACATACAGTTAGGTCCATAAGTATTTGGACAGTTACACAATATTTGCAATTTTGCCCCCGTACACCACCACAATGGATGTGACATGAAGTATTTGAGATGTGATTGAAGAGTACACTTTCAGCTTTAATTTAAGGGGTTGGATAAAAATATGGCATTAACTGTTCAGGAATCACAGCCATGGATATACAGGGTCACCCCATTTTCAGAGGCTCAAACGTAATTGGACAAACAAACAAAACTCTGATTATAACAATTACATTTCATGTTTGGAGGAAAATCCTTTGCAGTCAATGACTGTCTCAAGTCTGGAACCCATCGACATCTTCAAATTCTGAGTTTCCTCCTTTGAAACGCTCTGCCAAGACTTAACGGCAGCTGCCTTCAGTCGCTGGTTGTTTGTGGGTCTTATGACCATTAGTTTGATTTTCAGCAAGTGAAAAGCACGCTCAGTTGGGCTGAGGTCAGGTGACTCACTTGTTCACCGATGAATATTCCACTTTTATGCCTTGAGAGACTCTTGGGTTCCCTTCTCGGCTTGTTTTGGGTCATTATCCATCTGCAGTGTGAAGTGCCGTCCTCTCAGTTTTGTGACATTTGGCTAAATCTGAGCAAATGGCTTATCCTTGTAAACATCACAATCCATCCTGCTACTTCTGTCAGTAGTCACATCATCAATAAACACCAATGACCAAGTTCCACTGGCAACCATACATGCCCATTTCATAACACCACCTCCACCATGTCTGACAGATGATACGGTGTGCTGAGAATCATGAGCTGTTCCTTTTGTTCGCCACACTTTTCCTCTTCCCATCCTTCTGGTACAAGTTAGTCATCGCTTCATCTGTCCAGAGAACCTTGTTCCAGAACTGGGTAGGTTTTCAGATGTTTTAAAACACAGTCTAGTCTGGCCTTCCTGTTCTTAAGTGACACCCTTGGTTTTCACTTTGTCGTAAACCCTCTGTATTTATTTTCATGCAGGTGTCTCTTGATTGTAGACTTGGACAATGATACTGTTATGTATGCACACATCGACAGTGCTGCATTTGATTTGGTGCTGTTCTATTGTGCTGGGATCGATTGGTGATGCCTGCGGGCTCTGGGTTGTTTGATCGGGTCTGCCTTTGATGCTGTGTCAGTCTAAATAAAGAATGCCACGGAGAGGTTGTGTCGAGCGACAGCGCTGTGTCCTGACGTGATTTCTAAATACAATATTGGCGACGAGGATGGCTGATATCTCTCTCCCACCACCTGCCCCCTTCCTGGCATTACCTGGCGAGCCTCCGGTACCATGGACTCGCTGGCTACATAGTTTTGAAAATTACATCATCGCCTCAGGGCTCGACGACGTGAGCCAGGCTAGGAAGACGGCTCTGTTGCTTCACTGCTTGGGAGCAGAGGGTCATCGTGTGCTCGGGACTCTGGGGAACGTCACAAGCTTTGCCGAAGCTGTGGGACTTATGAGCACCCATTTCACTATGATTTTCGGTCTCAGCTCCGCCCCTAGCTGCTTCCAGAAAATCATGGTCTCCGTGCTGGCTGGCATACTGGGCGTGGCCATTCATCTGGACGATATAGTGGTACACGGGCCCACCAGTGAAATCCACGACAAGCGCCTTAACATGGTCTTCGCAGCCCTGTCCAAGCACAAGCTAACTCTCAATGCTGAGAAATGTGTCCTCTCTGTGCCAGCCATCGACTTCGTGGGGTTCCGGCTGTCAGCGAGCGGTGCAACTCCACTACAATCCAACGTGGACGCCATTCAGGCCATCCCTGAGCCCAGCTCGGCCGCCCAGGTCGCCTCCTTCCTGGGTATGACAAGTTACTACCTGAGGTTTCTTCCCCAGTACTCTGCGACCACAGCCCCCCTGCGCCAGCTGCTGCGTAAGGACGAGCCATGGGTGTGGTCAAAGGCATGCAGTGACGCTGTGCGTGATCTCAAGACTCAACTGACTTCACCACCAGTGTTGGCTCACTTCAACATCTCCAGCTCCACCTTTGTGAACTGTGACGCATCAGCCACAGCGATAGGGGCCGTGCTGTCTCAAACCCAGAACGGTGTGGAGAAGCCCATTGCCTTCGCCTCCCGTGCCCTCAACCTGACCGAGCAGCGGTACTCCGTGGGTGAGCGTGAGGCGTTAGCCTGTATCTGGGCTTGTGAAAGGTGGCACCTCTACCTCTATGGCCGCTCCTTCACCCTCAGGACAGATCACCAGGCCCTGACAGCGCTGCTGTCCACATCTGGGACAGGCCACAAACCCCTGAGGCTGCACCGCTGGTCTGACCGCCTCCGCCAGTACAACTTCAGCCTGCAGTTCACCCCAGGCAGAGACAATGTTGTCGCCGACCTGCTCTCTCGCTCTGTCTCCACCCCAGCTCCACAGACGGACACTGACTGTGTGGAAAAGGACATTGTCCAAATGCTACACACACCCCTCCAGGCCATTGTCTCTCTGCAGAAGCTGAGGGCAGCCTCCGAACAGGACCCCGTCCTCTCCCAGCTCCGCACCTACATCCAGAATGGCTGGCCTCACAAGGTCCCAGAGGAGCTGGCTGCGTTTGCCCGAGTCAGACAGGAGCTCTCCTGCTGGAACGACACCTGCGTGGCACGTGGGTTTTGCACAGTGGTCCCAGCTGCTCTCCGTGCACGTGTTTTGAATACGGCGCATGAAGGCCACCTGGGCATTGTGAAACTGAAACAGCGCTGCCGAGACCTGGTGTGGTGGCCGGGGATAGACAGAGATATTGAGGCTCTGGTGAAGGACTGTTCTGCCTGCCTTGTGAGTGGCAAGACTGGCCACCAGGCTCCCCCACCCCTGCAACCTCTCGCCTGGCCCTCTCAGCCCTGGGAACACCTGCAGTTGGACATTTGTGGTGAGATCCATGGAGTTCCCCACCACCAACGCTTCATGGTGGTCGCCTACGATCTACACTCAAAATGGCCTGAACTCACCACTTCCAGCACTGTGACCTCACAGATCATCATCGACTTCCTGGACTCTCTTTTCTCTCGCTGGGGCCTCCCAAAGGCCATCACCACTGACAACGGCCCTCAGCTGGTCTCTGCTGAGTTCACTGCTTATCTCGACAGCAAGGGCATCCGTCATATACGCACTGCGTACTACCACCCCCAGGCCAATGGCGGCGTTGAACGTTTTCACCAGTCACTGAAGAACGGCCTCAGAGCACACATGGCCCAAGGGTGCTCTTTCACGCAGGCCATCCGTCACACTCTGCTACACTATCGGGCCACACAGCACTCGACCACAGGCGTCTCCCCAGCCTCTCTCATGCTAGGCCGGGAACTGTGCATGCCCCTTGACAGGCTCCGCCCCTCCACACCTCAGGCACCTCCCTCTGGGGTCAGAGCCTCAGTCACTCGTCAGCAGACGCGGATGAAGCAACGGTTTGACCAGTCAAAACGAACCAGGGTGCCAGACATCAATGTGTCAGACTGGGTCAGGGTCCGCAGGCCCCACAGGGACAATAAAATGGCTTCATACTGGTCATCTCCTCTCCAAGTCACCCGTCAGCTGGGCCCAGCCACTTACCTCCTCAGCGATGGCACTCGGTGGCACTCCAGTCGTCTACGGAAGGTGTCAGCTCCGCCACACACAGCTGGTGACACAACCATAGCCATTCCCTCAGCATGGCGAGACGCCCCGGGGCTTCATGCAGCTCCTACACGGGCCCCAGACATTTCTGGGCCTCAGCTCCCCCTGCCTTCTCCCTCCCCACCTCGGCCTGCCCAGCCTCAGGCCGCCCCGCGACCTGTTCGCACACGTTTACGCCCTGGCCACCTAGAGGACTTTGTGTCAACCTTTCATGTTTGAAATCCTGCCCGGGGGGGGGGGGGGAATGTTATGTATGCACACATCGACAGTGCTGCATTTGATTTGGTGCTGTTCTATTGTGCTGGGATCGATTGGTGATGCCTGCGGGCTCTGGGTTGTTTGATCGGGTCTGCCTTTGATGCTGTGTCAGTCTAAATAAAGAATGCCACGGAGAGGTTGTGTCGAGCGACAGCGCTGTGTCCTGACGTGATTTCTAAATACAATAGATACCCCTACCTCTCAAGAGTGTTTCTGACTTCACTAGATGTCGTGAATGTGTTTGTCTTCACTAGGGGAAGAATTCTGCCATCATCCACTGTAGCTGTGCTCCGTGGTCTTCCAAGCCTTTTGGTGCTGCTGAGCTTGCCAGTGCATTCTTTCTTTTTAGGAATGTACCAGAATGTTGATGTGGCCACTCCTGTAGTGTTTACTATCCATCTGATAGACTTGCTTTGCTTTTTCAGCCTAATGATGGCCTCCATCACTTGTATAGACGCCTCTATGGACTTCATGTTGAGAGTTCCGATGAACAGCTACCAAACGCAAATGTAAATACTTGAAATGAACTTCAGATCTTTTATCTGCTTAATTTGTCATGGACTAACGATGGGAAAGGTCTTACTTGCCCATGAAACCACTTGTTAGTCAAGTGTCCAATTACTTTTGATCCTCTGAAAATGGGGTGGCCATATATAAAACTGGCTGTAATTGCTGAGCGGTTAATGCAATGTTTTTGTCCAACCCCTTAAATTAAAGATGCAAGTCCACACTTCAATCACATATTGGTTACTTCATTTCAAATCCACTGTGGTGGTGTACAGGGGCAAAATTACAAATATTGTGTCACTGTCCAAATACTTATGGACCTAACTGTATGCCTAAAAAAAAAATCACTGTCCAGGAGAACAAACGCCAGCCAGGATGCCTGTTGGAACTGCCGGTCTGCATGGGCTAATAGTTAGCTTAGCCTGCCCCGCTTCCACATCCTGTCAGACCCGCCCTCGGTGTTACCTCTTCAGGCACAGCTCCGGTCAGGGCCGTGGTCCCTGGGTCCACAGGACGCAGCAGACCAAGCTCTCTGAGCCAATCCAGCGCCAGCTCTCTCAGCCAGACACCTTTGACACACCTCCCCGCTCGCCACAGGGCAACGCTAAAAACAGTGTCAAGGCTAGGCAAGGCTGCCACTAGATCTCCCTCGGTGTTATTGGAACTGCTGGTCTGCGTGGGCTAGCAGTTAGCTTAGCCTGCCCCGCTTCCGCGTTGTCAGACCGCCCTCGGTGTTACCTCTTCGGGCACAGCTCCAGGCAGGGCCGTGGTCCCTGGGTCCACAGGACACAGCAGACCCAGCTCTCTGAGCCAATCCAGCGCCAGCTCTCCCAGCCAGACACCTTCGACACACCTCCCCGCTCGCCACAGGGCGACGCTAAAAACAGTGTCAAGGCTAGGCAAGGCTGCCACTAGATCTCCCTCGGTGTTATTGGAACTGCTGGTCTGCGTGGGCTAGCAGTTAGCTTAGCCTGCCCCGCTTCCGCGTTGTCAGACCGCCCTCGGTGTTACCTCTTCGGGCACAGCTCCAGGCAGGGCCGTGGTCCCTGGGTCCACAGGACGCAGCAGACCCAGCTCTCTGAGCCAATCCAGCGCCAGCTCCCCCAGCCAGACACCTTCGACACACCTCCCCGCTCGCCACAGGGCGACGCTAAAAACAGTGTCAAGGCTAGGCAAGGCTGCCACTAGATCTCCCTCGGTGTTATTGGAACTGCTGGTCTGCGTGGGCTAGCAGTTAGCTTAGCCTGCCCCGCTTCCGCGTTGTCAGACCGCCCTCGGTGTTTCGTCTTCAGGCGCAGCTCCAGGCAGGGCCGTGGTCCCTGGGTCCACAGGACGCAGCAGACCCAGCTCTCTGAGCCAATCCAGCGCCAGCTCCCCCAGCCAGACACCTTCGACACACCTCCCCGCTCGCCACAGGGCGACGCTAAAAACAGTGTCAAGGCTAGGCAAGGCTGCCACTAGATCTCCCTCGGTGTTATTGGAACTGCTGGTCTGCGTGGGCTAGCAGTTAGCTTAGCCTGCCCCGCTTCCGCGTTGTCAGACCGCCCTCGGTGTTTCGTCTTCAGGCGCAGCTCCAGGCAGGGCCGTGGTCCCTGGGCCCACAAGACGTAGCAGACCCAGCTCTCCCAGCCATCAGACAAAGACAAACTTAGACACAAACGTGGACAAAGATACTGCATGGACGGTACTGGGTGAGGCCGCTGCAAACATGAATTCATCCGAATTTCAGTTGATGTATCTTCAAAGTAATGCGGTCTAACTTTCCGTGGCTGTTATTGACCGGCCCATAACAGCAGATGGCTGAGTGTCCATTAGGGTCCGCACTCAATTAAACAGTTTGTTTTACCAGGTAGTGGGTTTAAGATCAGAAATGTAGCGTCCACACTGTCTCTCTGTGTCCATCTTCCTCTCTCTCTCTCTATCACACACACACACACACACACACACACGCACACACACACACACACACACACACGCACACACACATACACACACACACACACACTCAGAATCCAGACAGATGTTTTTAATCTTTGCTGCTTTTGCTCACAATTATTCACAGCTAGTGGAGGGTATGAAAATTATTGACCCGCAGGAGACACACACTCACATGTATCAAATAAAAACCTGATGTGTGTGTGTGTGTGTGTGTGTGTGTGTCTGTGAGGTGATTGAATTAGACAGGGCTTTACCGCTGACATATATATGTGCAGAAGAGGAACCAGGAAGTGACATCATGCACCGGTCATTGCACAGCTATGACATGTCATGGCGCGCTCACAACCTGTGGTACAGTGTTTACAATAAAGACCGTGGGCTGGACTTACTTTCAGTCTTAATGTTCAGCAGGTGGAGTTGGTAGCTGCATCTTGTTCAGTCATATCTGCAGATTATGATATACCCTGGGTGCTTTCTCTTCTTTTTTTTGGCATTTTGGCTCGGCCCTGTGATGGTCTGGCGGCCTGTCCAGGGTGTCTCCCCACCTGCTGCCCAGTGACTGCTGGGATAGGCTCCAACATCCCCGCCACCCTGAGAGCAGGATAAGCGGTTTGGATAATGGATGCAGGGATGGAATTTTCCCCTTCTTCTCCCCAATTGTACCTGTCCCAATTACCCCCTTCTTCCAAGCCGTCCCCCGGTTGCTGCTCCACCCCCTCTGCAAATCCGGGAGGGCTGCAGACTACCACACGCCTCCTCCGATACACGTGGCATCGCCAGCCGCTTCTCTTCACCTGACAGTGGGGAGTTTCGCCAGCGGGGTGTAGCACGTGGGAGGATCAGGCTATTCCCTCTAGTTGCCCCTCGCCTCTTAACAGGCACCCCGACAGACCAGAGGAGGCGCTAGTGCAGCAGCCCTGGACACATATCCGCATCCGGCTTCCCACCCGCAGACACGGCCCATTGTGCCTGTAGGGAATCCTATGTTTTCTCTAAGAGCCAAGACAGAAAACCGCATTAGATCAGTTCTCCGCAGTCTTAAGGAATTTATAAACATCGACTACAAACTGCTCAATCCAACAACACCAAGACACACCGTGACATCTGACATCTCAGTGTGGTTAAGGTCAGCATGAGGATATGTAGTCACACATTATAGTCCGTGTTACGTGTCCATCGAGGTTAAAAGATAGGTCTGGGTGGGTGTCCTCCATTACGTCCTCATTCGTCAATGCGTTGCCAATCACAGTATTTTGAGACCTGAAAGAAGCTTCATACGAGCGTGTTGTCGGTGACACTGGGCTGCTGTGTGAAGGTCAAAGGTGTTGTCGTTCTGCGAGATGAATTTACGTTTTCCCACTCATGCACACATGCAAATACACACACGTAGCTTATTGAATGAGTGTGTGTGTGTGTGTGTGTGTGTGTGTGTGTGTGTGTGTGTGTGTGTGTGTGTGTGTGTGTGTGTGTGTGTGCTTGATTCTCCTGGATCACCACCTTGCCGTGATGGAGAAGCTTACGTGTACCAATGACCTCCAGAGCTGTGCCGTCCGGAGCTTGATTCCTGCTAGGGTCACCCAAGGTGGGTAGGTCAAGGGGGGAGGTTCCAGACGAAGCGCGATCCAGCAAGAACCTCAATGATGGACCTGGTGGAAGATGTCTCCGGGTCACAACGGCAGTGAAGGTGGATGAAGGCTGCAGCAGAGGGGGGTCCCCAATCGTCTTACTTCTCCATGCCATTCGACTCCAGCAACCACTAGCAAGGACCACGTGGTGGCTGCAGGTGCATCAACCTCTCCACGGAAAAAGCTGTCACGTGCAGTCGTCCTAAAGGACAGTCAGACTCGACCCTGAGTGACTGCTGTGTGTGTGTGTGTGTGTGTGTGTGTGTGTGTGTGTGTGTGTGTGTGTGTGTGTGTGTGTGTGTGTGTGTGTGTGTTCTGGAATGAATAAAAGAAAGAAATGTGGGCCAGAAGTGTTGACATGTCAAAATTTGGCCTTAAAGATCTATGACTCAGTAGCTAGCTACCAGTTCAGATGACTGTGTGTGTGTGTGTGTGTGTGTGTGTGTGTGTGTGTGTGTGTGTGTGTGTGTGTGTGTGTGTGTGTGTGTGTGTGTGTGTGTGTGTGTGCGCGCGCACGTGCTTGCTTCTCCTGGATCACCACCTTGTCGTGGTGGAGAAGTTTGCATGTACCAATGATCTCAAGCTCTATGCCATCTGGAGCTTGGCTCCTGCTGGGGTCACCCGAGGTGGGTAGGTCAAGGGGGAGGTTCCAGATGAAGCATAATCCAACAAAGATCTCAACGATGGAACTGGTAGAAGATGTCTCCAGGTCACAACGGCAGTGAAGGCGGATGAAGGCTGCAGCAGAGGGCGGTCCCAATTGTTTTGGTTCGCCATGCCATTGGACTCTGGCCACCACCGCCTGCCAAGGACCGTGTGGTATCTGCAGGCGCATCAGCCTCTCCACGTAAAAAGCTGTCACGCACAGGCGTCCTCCCGTTACGCAGCTCCAGGATCGGCCTCTACACCCAGCTGAGGACCCCGAGGGAGGAGGGTCATACCTGACCCTGAATGACCGCCGATGATGTGCGTGTGTGTGTAAACACAAGTTGTGACGGTCCAGGCTTCTTCACCAGCTTTTCCTAAATGAATAAGAGGCTCAGTTGTGGCTTTGGGATTTAAGCCACAACCGGTTACAACAACTCCTCTGTGTCATCCGACCTGTCACGTGTTGTCTTTTCGTTACGTTTCATCTTGAACTTTCGTTTTCAGTTGAGCAAGAATGGAAAACTGGAGCAGGCGAGTAAACCGGCCCACCTTACCAGCATGGCTGTTGGACGACCAACAGTCAACCAACATTTTACATTTATTTAGACTGATTGATAAAGAACAGCTGGTACCTGTGGGAGGCCGGGGACCAGCGGCGCCCCCCTCTGGCCCTGTTCGTTACAGTCAACGTGGTGGAGGAAGCACGGTTAACGGTGCCAAACACATGACGTGTTATTTGAGATGATTTAGGAGCTTTTGGGGCTGATTCAGCCTGTTTAAACACTGGTACCACATCATGGAAAAACAGAACCCGAGCCTTGACGCGTGTTCGATTCTTCTAAACAAGTGGATATTTAATATCGCGTGTCATGAAACTACGATTGCATCAACCTTGGAGTGTATTTCCACATGCAACAGCAATTCCACACAATTGAGGTCCTTATGAATCTTCATCTAGTTTACCACCAAAAAGTAACCAACAACTCACCGTTATGCTACATCCAGGTAGCGTAGCAGTCTATTCCATTGCCTAGCAACATGGGGATCGCCGGTTCGAATCCCCGTGTTACCGCCGGCTTGGTCGGGCATCCCTACAGGCAC